>NW_027316167.1:3186650-3319150 GCF_026437365.1 Eucyclogobius newberryi
GACGCTGGGGGGAGATGCAGGATGTGGGGGAGATGCAGGGTGGTTGGGGGAGATGCAGGATGTGGGGGAGATGCAGGGTGGTTGGGGGAGATGCAGGGTGGTTGGGGGAGATGCAGGGTGGTTGGGGGAGATGCAGGACGTGGGGGAGATGCAGGGTGGTGGGGGAGATGCAGGGTGGTTGGGGGAGATGCAGGGTGGTTGGGGGAGATGCAGGACGTGGGGGAGATGCAGGGTGGTGGGGGAGATGCAGGGTGGTTGGGGGAGATGCAGGGTGGTTGGGGGAGATGCAGGACGTGGGGGAGATGCAGGGTGGTTGGGGGAGATGCAGGGTGGTTGGGGAGATGCAGGGTGGTTGGGGGAGATGCAGGGTGGTTGGGGGAGATGCAGGGTGGTGGGGGAGATGCAGGGTGGTTGGGGGAGATGCAGGGTGGTGGGGGAGATGCAGGGTGGTTGGGGGAAATGCAGGACGTGGGGGAGATGCAGGACGTGGGGGAGATGAAGGACGCTGGGGGGAGATGCAGGGTGTGGGAGGGATGCAGGATGAGGGGGAGTTGCAGGGCGGTAGTGTTAAAAGTGAGAAAGTAGACCTTTTGTACCTGCCCTCCCTCTTGTGCCCGCCGGGTGCATGACTAATGAGGTAAACTAAGATGGCGGGCGAGGGCAGAGGGCAGAGGGCAGAGATTAGGAGAGGAGACACAAAGCCTCCTTCACTGGGGCCGAAACCTTAGCCTCGTCCTGCCGACCGCGCTCGCTCCTGCCGCTACGTGATCCCAGCCAGCACCTGCTGCTCCTGCCGCCACGTGATCCAAGCGAGCACCTGCTGTTCCTGCCGCTACGTGATCCAAGCTAGCACCTGCTGCTCCTGCCGACACGGGATCCTAGAGCTCGCTCCGGTTCGTTCAAAACCTGGAGCAGAGTCACTCGTCTAATCTACAGCGACTTTAAAGGGGGACACACAGAGTGCGGGACCACGGACTGAAGAACATTTTGCAGCCATTGTTTGTCTCACCCGACGGGTGCCACACAGATTCAATTGGTTTTGCGTGTGAATACTCTACTAACGACCGCTGCGGTGTCCAGCAAATATAGACTTGCCAAGCCCCGACCATAAAACATGGACGCAGTTTTAAGCCAGTGGGAGTGCTCATCGCCGCGTGTTGCCAGTTTAGCCTTTAGCCGCTAAATGCTCCCAGTAGTTTTGTGGCCGGAAGCAGCGTCAAGTGATGCGGCTCACGAAACACTGACCAATCAGAGCGGGCGCTGCTATAGTAGAGCAGCACAAAGCAGAGTGAGCCGACGCTAAATAGTTTTTTTAAGGAAACTGAAGGATATTAAACCTTAATAAACTAAACTAAACTCTTGTTCTCCACCAGTCAAACGGCACAATTGAAACAAACAGAAAGAGAGCCACGGTGTGTTTGGCATTAAAGATCCCATATCATGCTATTTTTCCTGTTTCGTAATCCACCCTAAGGGTATATTTGATAATAATAAGTGCAACACCCATATCTTGGACCCGCTCACAAACCCGGAAATGCAAACGGCTTGGTTTGAGATTCGCCCCCACCCTCGCCCACCACGTGACGTCGTCTCAGCGTGGAGACGGTGAATGTAAACACAGGCTGAGGCTCCTACACAGCGGTACACGAGAATGCCAAGTTATCAAAGAATAAAAGCAACAATCACATTTCAAGCACTTGTACATTCATCATAATAAATGAAAAACATCACAAAACAATGTAATAACCAGCAGCGGCTGGTCCATTAATGGCGCTGGGGCGCCGCCCCCCCTGCCAATCTGCCAACTACGTAATTTTTTTTGTGTCTAAAAACAATATAATTTATTCCGAAATATCTTATATTCTTATTAGTGTAAATGTGTAAAATAACAATATATATCCATATCCATATACATTCCGCCTACGCGGAATTTCCACTTTCCACTTTCACTTGTGTTTCCGTCTTAAAACTGTATCTACAGACGTCTGTGACAAAAGGTACGTCCAAAACGACTCAGAATGATCTGCTCAACTGTTTGCTGGATTTATTTGTGTTGAAAGCGACTGATTTCGTATCAATCCGAGCCGAGACATGTGATGTGTCAAACTCCATGCTCCGTTACCATGACAACAAACACGCTGTTTTTTTTTAAAGTTTATTTCTTGCATAACGCTAACTAGCATTAAGTATCGCTTAACTTCTATTGATAAAAATATGCTTTTGTTATTAGAAAACCTATGAAAGAAAGCTATAAATAAATAAAAAGTTTTCATAAATAAATGACTACTTTCCATAAAGCAATAATGTCTGTGATGATTAAATATAAAAATGTAAAATGTTACACATGTAGTTCAGAGTAGAAGCTGTTTTATGAAATACCAATAATTGTTTGTGTTTTTATTTCCTCTTAATGTAGTAACTGTTACTCTGCTCTATAAGTGACAGTATCACTGAGATGTTTGATTTGCTCTTTTCGATCTGATATTTTATAAAGTGTAAAATGTAATTTTATGTCAAATGTATTTTCTCACAAATGGAATCTCCCTCCAAGTCATTGTATTATCATTAACAAAAGTGGAAATAAAGTATGTTTACTTAATTAATTCAGTTGTAAATGTGTATTTAAAATATGTATCCATACAGTCAATGTTAAAAATTTCAATTTTGGACATTTAAAAAAAAAAAAAACACAGTCATGTCAAGTAGTGCCCCCTATAATTTGCACCACCAGCCGCCACTGGTAATAACAAATAAAGAGAGACAGAGAGAATCCCATTCAAAAATGTCACATAGCATTTTTTTCAAAACAAAAACATTGTAAATCAAAATCTGCTGCTTGTTCCAGTCACCGTGAAGAGGCGGGGCCACCAGCAGAGAATCAGTTCTGCAGTTTAGAACAGGAACTCAGTGGATTATTTCTCATTTTAAGTTGTTTTAGATCAACATTGCTTTTTAAAAAAAAATAGAAAACAATTTCAAATATGAAATAGTTTGATATAAACTTGATATATAAGTCTTTATCAGAGGATAGTGCTTAAGCTGCCATACTTCCCCCAGCACAGTTACTCCTAGGGCAGCATAGCTGAAACTGTGGGTTTATATTTCTGTTCCTAACTGGCCTGACCATGAGCCATTTCAAAGAGGAACGTTTTAAGCCTGGACTTAAATGAAGAGACTGTGTCAGCATATTTAACATAGACAGGAGCTGATTCCATAACACAGGAGCTCTACCTCCTACGGTGCTTCTAGAGACTCTTGGGACCACCAGAAGGCTCTACCTCCTACTGTGCTTTTAGAGACTCTTGGGACCACCAGAAGGCCAGCATTTTGAGAGTGAAGAGCTCTGTTTGGATGAGATGGTTCTAGAGCATCTTTGAGGTGGGAGGGGCCATGTCATTTATGGCTTTGTAAGTCAGGAGGAGGAGTTTCAGTTTGATTCTAAACTCAACAGGAGCCAGTGAAGAGACTCCAGCACTGCCTTTGTTTTGCCCTTATTACGTTCTGTGTAATTGTTTTGCTAAAGATTGGTTTTAGTGCTTTTCTCTTGTCTCGTGTCTTTTATTTTGAAGGCATAGTTTGAGACCGGAAGTTTACACCGGAAGTCGGCCATTTTGTTTTCGATCATTTCAAACACATGTAACACAGCTTATCCACTGCCATCCATCATATTGTTCATGCCTTTGACATCACTGTCTGTAAGTTCTGTTTCTATGCTTGATAATGAATCGTTTACATGCGTTATTGGTGCTAGATGATTGTCAGAAATGTTACATTTGTCGATGACTGTCAATTTGCATGGTGGTGTCTGCCTCACTGTGTTTCCCGTTTTACCTCATGCTAAGGTACTTATTTTCTGTTTTACAGTTTTACTCTGTTTTGGAAAGACATTAAACCGGAGCTATGGACGCTACTTCCTGACTCTGACACTGTTCATTTCAAAAGGAGTTTGGCTACTGCTACAATTGTGTTAGATACACACAACGAGAGCAGGATAGTAAAAAGACATTACGCTGGCTTACAACAATACGGCAGCATGGATGAAGCACATCAAGGGGGCACCAAAGAACCTACCCAAGATACTAGGCCCAAAGACACTAAAACAAAGTCTTTCCAAGATGGATCAATTAGAAGCCACAAAAGCTCCAGCTCTGGCAGATCATCTGTAAGCGCTGCAGCAGCAAAAGCGAGAGCCATAGTGGAAGCAGCCTGTGCATGTGTAGTATTCGCAGAGAGAGAGAAAAGTATGAAAGTTGAAAAGGCTAAACTCGAAGTCAACCTTGAAGCTCTAAATTATGAAAGAGAGGCTGCAGCTGCTGACGCCCAGGCACAAGTATTGGAAGCAGCAGCAGAGCTAGAGGACGAGGAAGCCCGCAGCAGAAGAGTTTCCCCTGTTCCTGTTCAAAACACACAAGAACGTGTCAGCGACTACATAAAAGATCAAAATGCTCGTCTTGACAAGCCCACTGAATTTGTCTACCTTTCAGACCCGTCAGAGCAGTCTATTGAGCCTCACCGCAAACCTCCAACACCGTACGTGCTGAAGGACTCCTGGCCTGTTCCGCCACAAACTCAACAGAGGCTAGTTTCAACTCCTGCTCCCCAGATACCAAACACCTCTCACTCTAATGTCCCGCTAAACACTCAAGGTCCTTTTCAAATGAGGGAAGAATCAGAGCACAACAAGTTTAAGCCCAAGTTAAACTTCCAAAAGTATGCTGACACTTCTCAAACAACTCTTCCAGAGTCTTCAGTTATAATGGACATGGCGAAGTACCTGGCACGCAAAGAGCTCATCAGCACAGGCCTTTCACACTTTGACGACCGTCCAGAAACATACAGAGCATGGAAGTCCTCCTTCTCTAACACAATCAGAGACTTGGATCTAACAGAAAGTGAACAATTAGATTTGCTCTCAAAATGGCTTGGGAAAGAATCGGCCGAACACGTCAGACGTTTGAGAGCAGTCAACATAGCTAACCCAGAGGCCGCGTTGAAAACAGCATGGGAGAGACTTGATGATTGTTATGGCGCTCCAGAGGTCATAGAAGATGCACTTTTCAAAAACCTTGACAACTTTCCAAAAATCTCAAATAAGGACAATCACAAGTTGAGAGAACTGGGAGATCTTTTAAGTGAACTACTCTCTGCTAAAGAAGACGGGTACTTGTCAGGCTTGGCATACTTGGACACTGCCCATGGCATAAAACCTATCGTGGAGAAGTTGCCATACAACCTGCAAGAAAAGTGGCTCGCTCAGGGATCAAGGTACAAAGAGACTTATCAGGTCAGTTACCCCCCATTCTCCTATTTCACCTTTTTCATCTGCTACCAAACTAAAACAAGAAACGATCCCAGCTTTTCACATTCAGGAAACAACGTTCAAACAGAACGCACAATTCCAAAGCATACAAATCCCAGAACTACAATCTCAGCACATAAGACCAAGGTCACTAATGACACAAATCCAAACGAAGCAGCATCAAAATGTGATGTAACCAAGCAGTGCCCTATCCATAATAAGCCTCACCCCTTAAAAAAGTGCCGTGGCTTCAGATTAAAGACTCTCGAAGGAAGAAAAGCTTACTTAAAGGAACACGGTATCTGTTTCAGATGTTGTTCATCGACTTCTCATCTTGCCCGCGACTGCAAAGTTACACTGAATTGTGATGAATGTGACAGCGAAAGTCATATAACAGCTCTTCATCCCGGTCCACCTAAATGGGCAACTAAAGGCTCAAATCCCTCACATGATGACGGCGGGGAGCAAGACAAGGAGGATTCTGTAGCAACTCCTGTTGTCAGCCACTTTTGCACCAAGGTCTGTGGTGACCATCTCAAGTCAAAATCCTGCTCAAAGATCTGTCTCGTCAAAGTCTACCAAAAAGAGCATCCACAAGAGGCCGTGAAAATGTATGCAATGCTCGATGATCAGAGCAACAAATGTCTAGCCAGGTCACAGTTTTTTGATGTGTTCAAGATCAAAGCGGACACGCACCCTTACACACTAAAAACGTGTGCTGGTCTCACTACGGCCTCTGGCAGAAGAGCTACTGGGTTCCAGTTTGAAGCAGTTAAAGGTGGCATTAGCCTCTCACTTCCAGAACTAATCGAATGTGATGACTTGCCAGACAATCGTGAGGAAATACCCACACCTGAGGCTGCTCTCCACCACCCTCATCTCAAGGATCTTGCCAAAGAAATACCAGTCCTAGACAATGACGCCCAGATCCTTCTTCTCCTTGGCCGTGACGTTCTCCGTGCCCACAAGGTGAGACAGCAGATTAATGGCCCCGGGGACACACCCTTTGCACAGAGACTTGATCTTGGATGGGTATTAGTTGGTGACGTGTGTTTGGGAAAGGTCCATAAGCCCACAGTCCACAACTACAAAACAAATATACTGGAAGATGGTAGACCCACCCTTTTCTCCGGCCATGCATGAGCCATGTCCATCTCAAACAAGCAATCAGCCCCAGTATAGCGAATGGAATCTCACACGGTTGTAACACTACAATGGACAGTGACACTCTTGGCCTCACCGTCTTCGCAAGAACTGTCAATGATTACAAACGTGCCTCTTCCATAGAAGACGGACAGTTTCTCAAAGTAATGGATGAACAAGTTTTTCAGGACGAGTCCAACAGTTGGGTCGCTCCTCTCCCTTTCAAGTCTCCCAGACCACCATTGCCTAACAACCGAGACCAAGCCGTGATGCGTCTCTCTTCACTGCAACGCACGCTAGAGCGTAAGCCAAAGATGAAAGAACAGTTTGTTGCCTTCATGCAAAAGGTATTCGACAACAACCACGCCGAGCCAGCACCTCCACTGCCAGAAGGAAGCGAGTGCTGGTACTTGCCATCGTTCGGAGTCTATCACCCCAGAAAACCCGAACAAATTAGAGTTGTATTTGACTCCAGCACGCAATGCAATGGTATCTCCCTCAACAACGTCCTGCTCACAGGACCGGACTTAAACAACAGCCTTTTGGGAGTCCTCATTCGTTTCAGAAGAGAAAGAGTAGCTGTCATGGCAGACATCGAACAGATGTTTCACTGTTTTGTTGTAAGAGAAGACCACAGAGACTACTTACGTTTCCTCTGGTACCGAGGTAACGACCCCAGCAAAGACATTGTCGAGTATAGGATGAGGGTCCATGTATTTGGCAACAGTCCCTCTCCTGCAGTGGCCACATACTGCCCCAGGAGAGCTGCACAGAACGGAGAACAGCAGTACGGGACGGACACCAAGCACTTTGTGGAGCGTGAGTTCTACGTAGACGACGGACTTGTCTCTACACCCACTGAGCAAGAAGCTATCAATCTGTTGCAGAAAACCCAAGCTTCCCTCTCAGAGTCAAACTTGAGACTTCACAAGATCACGTCAAACAGCATTGAAGTTTTACAAGCGTTTCCCACTGGAAATCACGCCAAAGACGTCAAAGACCTCTACCTAGATGGAGAAACAGTCTCTGCACAGCGAAGCCTTGGTTTGAGCTGGGAAGTCAAAGTGGATACTTTTACCTTTCAAGTCTCCATCAGCGACAAACCATTTACACGTCGAGGAGTCCTCTCCACCATAAACAGTCTTTTCGACCCACTTGGGTTTGTTGCCCCTATAACCATTCAAGGAAAATCTCTGTTAAGAGAACTGACAATTGACGGAACTGAATGGGATGCCCCACTTCCTCAAGACAAACACAATGTGTGGCAAACATGGAGAGATTCGCTACAGGAACTCCAACATCTCCACATTCCTTGTGCTTACACCGCCACCTCTCCATCCAAAGCCAAGCAAAAAGAAATATGCATCTTCTCCGACGCCTCTACAAATGCTATTGGTGCGGTGGCATATCTCAAAACCACAGATGAAGATGGCAAAGTTCATGTGGGTTTCATCATAGGGAAAGCCAGACTTGCTCCCGCAAACGAGCCCACCATACCCAGACTGGAACTCTGCGCAGCAGTGCTGGCCGTGGAAATGGCAGAACGCATCATTGAAGAGATAGACCTCCCTCTGGATGCAGTCACCTACTATTGCGACAGTAAAGTGGTGTTGGGATATATACATAACCATTCTAAACGTTTCTATGTGTATGTCCACAACAGGGTCCAGAGGATTTGGCAGTCCACGGAGCCAAAGCAGTGGCGGTACGTGCCCACGGAGCATAAACCGGCCGACCACGCATCCAGATCTGTCCAAGCCTCTCTCCTCACCAAAACTAACTGGTTCACAGGCCCAGCATTCTTATACAAGCCACAACCAGTAAGTGACCCGCAACAAACCTTCGAGCTGGTCGAGCCCGACTCGGATGTGGACATCAGACCACAGGTGACAAGCTGCATAACCAGCCACAGTGAGACGCCACTCATTCCTGAGAGATTTGAAAGATTCTCTTCCTGGAAGTCCCTACAAAGAGCAGTTGCAACCCTCATTCATGTGACACATTCTTTCAAGTCTGCAAACAAAGACACCACTGGCTGTAAAGGATGGCACCAGTGTCAAAAACCTCACACTGTCGACGATTTGTGCAAAGCAAAAACAGTGATACTTCGCACTCTACAAAGAGCGTGCTTTCCTGAAGAACTCAATGTCCTCTCAAAAGGAGCTAACATAAACAAGAAAAGCTCTTTGTCAAAGTTGAATCCCATTATTTCCCCTGATGGGTTGTTGAGGATTGGAGGCAGGCTGAAGCAAGCAGATCTCAGTGATCAAGAAAAGCATCCTGTCATTTTGCCAAACAAACACCATGTGTCTACATAGCTCATAAGACACTACCACGAGCAGGTTGAACATCAAGGTCGAACCTTTACGGAAAGTGCCATACGAGCTGCTGGCATTTGGCTTATTGGCGGCAAAAGACAAATAAGCAGCATTCTTCATGGATGTGTTGCTTGTCGAAAACTTTGTGGGGAAAAAAAGAGAACCAAAAAATGTCAGACCTCCCTCAAGAGCGGCTGAGCACTTCACCCCCTTTCACGTACACTGGTGTGGACGTCTTTGGTCCTTGGTTCGTGACTGCCAGGCGCACAAGAGGTGGTGTAGCACAGAATAAGCGCTGGGCCGTTCTCTTTACATGCTTGAGTAATCGTGCAGTACACATAGAGGTTATAGAGTCCATGGACATTTCTTCCTTCATAAACTCTTTGAGAAGATTCTTTGCTATCCGTGGCCCCTCTGAACAACTACACTCGGACTGTGGAACCAACTTTGTGGGCGCTTGCAAAGACTTGGAGTTCAATAGTGTACTGGTGGAGTCAGAAGTTCATAAATATACCAACAGTCAAGGCTGCTCATGGCACTTCAATCCACCTCACTCTTCACACATGGGCGGCGCATGGGAACGCATGATTGGAGTAGCAAGGAGGATTTTGGATTCAATGTTAATGCGTACCCACGCTTCAAGTTTGTCCCATGAAGTCCTGTGCACCCTCATGACGGAAGTGACTTCTATTATCAACTCTAGACCCCTTGTTTCCGTTTCTTCTGATCCAGAAGTCCCTCAGATACTCACCCCAGCTATGCTTCTCACTCGCAAGCAGAGTGTTCTACCTCCACCTGGGAAGTTCACTGAAAAGGACCTGTACAAGCAACAGTGGTGCCAAGTACAAAGATTAGCGGACCAGTTCTGGAGTCGTTGGAAACGTGAATATCTCCACACATTACAAGTTTGTCACAAATGGCAAGAGTTAAGTTCTAACATTGAAAAAGGTGATGTTGTCCTGCTAAAAGACATTCAGGCATCTCGTAACGACTGGCCCATGGCTCTTGTTACCAAAACCTTTCCTGGGCGTGATGGGAAAGTCCGCAAGATCGAGCTCAAGACAGCAAAAAATGGATTAGCGAAGACGTTCCTTCGGCCCATAACAGAGGTCGTTCTTCTTCTAAAATCAAAGGACTGAATGTTTAGTTGGTTTATTATATGGCATCTATACAGATACCAGGCGGGGAGTGTTTTGCCCTTATTACGTTCTGTGTAATTGTTTTGCTAAAGATTGGTTTTAGTGCTTTTCTCCGTCTTTTATTTTGAAGGCTTAGTTTGAGACCGGAAGTTTACACCGGAAGTCGGCCATTTTGTTTTCGATCATTGCAAACACATGTAACACAGCTTATCCACTGCCATCCATCATATTGTTCATGCCTTTGACATCACTGTCTGTAAGTTCAGTTTCTATGCTTGATAATGAATCGTTTACATGCGTTATTGGTGCTAGATGATTGTCAGAAATGTTACATTTGTCGATGACTGTCAATTTGCATGGTGGTGTCTGCCTCACTGTGTTTCCCGTTTTACCTCATGCTAAGGTACTTATTTTCTGTTTTACTCTGTTTTGGAAGACATTAAACCGGAGCTATGGACGCTACTTCCTGACTCTGACACTGTTCATTTCAAAAGGAGTTTGGCTACTGCTACAATAATTATAGTAATAATTGTGTTAGATACACACAATGAGAGCAGGATAGCCTTCTTTAAGTTCCTCTTTTTAACCAGTTGAAATCTTTTTATGGAGCTTTTAGGAAACACACGAGAAGGAAATTGCAGTAGTCTATTTACTGTTAAATAAAATGTTGTATATTTTGCAGATGAAATAGGCTGTATGAGCTTTAAATGAGAGCTCCTGGTCAAATAAGACTCTGAGGTTTCTTACAGTAGAACTGGAGGCGACACTGACAATCGTGCTCTACAAATAAACTTGCTGTGTCTTTACTATTGCAAAGAAATGTACACAATAAATATTGAGCTCCAAATAGATATTGTTGTTGAACGATAAGTCATAACCATGGCAACAGTGCTGTAAAGTGAGACCTAAGTTAATTTGTGCTGGAAAATGTTGAATGTTTTTGTTAATAATGGCTGGATCAGATGAACAGGTGAGCAAACATTTACATTTTTTCCCCCTTGTCTCCTAACTACTACAAACCTAGGGTTAGGGTTAGGGGTTATGGGTTAGGGTACACTTCCGATTTGGAACCAAGAGAGAAAATTATTGCCTAAGCTGATAATATAATAGATTCATGGACTGGTCACGTTGGATTCAGTCACTCCCTCCTCTCTCCCTCCGCAGAGGGAGAGAGGAGGGAGAAAGAGAGGGGAAGAGGGAGAGAGGGGGGAGAAAGAGAGGGGCAGAGGGAGAGGAGGGAGAAAGAGAGGGGAAGAGGGAGAGGGGGGAAGAGGGAGAGAGGGAGAGGGAGAGGGGGGAGAAAGAGGGGAAGAGGGAGAGGGGGGGAAAGAGAGGGCAAGAGGGAGAGGGGGGGAAAGAGAGGGCAAGAGGGAGAGAGGAGGGAGAAAGAGAGGGGAAGAGGGAGAGGGGGGGAAAGAGGGGAAGAGGGGGAGGGAGGAGAAAGAGAGGGAAAGAGGGGGAGGGGGGAGAAAGAGGGGAAGAGGGAGAGATTATGAAGCTCATACAAATCTGACCCATTAGTGGAATTACTGCATTACGTAAATACTATTTACCACAAAGTTCAGGCCCGGTTTAAGACTGAGTTTTTCTGTTCATGAGGGCTCTACTAGATAATGAGGCGAGAGAAAGTACCGACATTCAGCAAATTTTGGAGGCCAGAAAAAACCCTTGAGGCTGAATGAGCATCTCTCTTAGGCTCCTCCTCTTCTTTTTCTCCCCTTTATCTGCTTCCTCTCCTCTGCTCCTCTAGTTTTGTTCTGATTAGATTTTGAAATTGTTTTGTACATTTTTTTCTAATGTTGTCTGTACACCGCAATTCAAGCCGTTACTGAGACATGACAAAGTTCAGACACAACTTTCAACAGAATCTGGCTTCGAAACATTTACAGCAGGACTTACATTTGTTTATGTAGTGTCACAGGGTAATCCTTGGCATTCATGGCAAAGACATTCAGCAAAAGAATTATGTTTTATATGTATTTATAGTTTATCTTTTGAATGTCTTGCTCAGGTGCCATCAAACTGAAAAAACCCAGTGGAGTTGACATGAGCTCAGACAAAAGAGCTGTGGCTGCAGAGGAAGCGTGTGGTTATCGTCATGGACACCTCAGTCACTTCACAGCCCTGCTCTGTTTAGCAGCCTAAACAGAGCAATCACAGAGCCATTTGGACACTCTTTCTCCTCACCTCATGTGACATGTTGATAACACCTCCCTTGTGTTTTACAATGTTTAGATATGAAATGGCCGCTGCCCGTTTTCACGTCGCAGGATGTGCTGGGATGAAGATTGTGTTCTTATAGGACAAAGAACATCTGATCTGTTATGAAACTAATTTGCCAATCTTTGTCCCAATTTAATTCAATTAAATTCAATCCAACGCCCAAAATCACAACAACGGTTGCCTCTGAGGGCGACATTTACTGGTGTAACTGGTTTCTTTACTGTAAACACGGCATTCACATCTCCTGGTTTGGTGTCAAATTTATGTTTAATAGAAAAATGGATTTCTGTCTGACACACGCACATTTATAAACTAATAATCACCACATGGTCATGGATCTCACATTAAACAACAAACGGCCTGTGTATGTGTAGAGAACAAAGTTTAATCTAATTTAAACTTTAGTAATCTTATCCTATTTTTAAAAAGTAATGACACAATCCATGAATACTTTCCTTCCAGATTCTTCTGATGCTCCCTCCAAAAGTGCAGAGACCTTGTTCCATAGCATCTGCAGGTGTAGCCCCGCCCCCATCATTCACTAGCCCATCCTGCCTGACAGTGTGTGCCTGTCCGACAATTCTGGAATCAAAATTCAATAAGCTTAAATGGAAATTTGTTTTTCGACCTCCCTGGTGTGTACACACAAAAGCAAATTCCAGTTAGCACTGTCACTGTTAATACACAAGAAGACATAAAACAATGGCTTTACCTATGTCAAGTTGAACTGCCAGAGATTGAGGCTGAAGTTTGAATTTATCTGAAGTTTTCCAATCAGAGTTCAGAGCCCACCACAGCAGGGTTCAGAGCCCACCACAGCAGGGTTCAGGGCCCACCACAGCAGGGTTCAGAGCCCACCACAGCAGGGTTCAGAGCCCACCACAGCAGGGTTCAGAGCCCACCACAGCAGGGTTCAGAGCCCACCACAGCAGGGTCCAGAGCTCACCACAGCAGGGCTCAGGGCCCACCACAGCAGGGTTCAGGGCCCACCACTGCAGGGTTCAGAGCCCACCACAGCAGGGTTCAGGGCCCACCACAGCAGGGTTCAGAGCCCACCACAGCAGGGTTCAGGGCCCACCACAGCAGGGTTCAGAGCCCACCACAGCAGGGTTCAGAGCCCACCACAGCAGGGTCCAGAGCCCACCACAGCAGGGCTCAGGGCCCACCACAGCAGGGTTCAGGGCCCACCACTGCAGGGTTCAGAGCCCACCACAGCAGGGTTCAGGGCCCACCACAGCAGGGTTCAGAGCCCACCACAGCAGGGTTCAGAGCCCACCACAGCAGGGTTCAGAGCCCACTACAGCAGGGTTCAGAGCCCACCACAGCAGTGTTCAGAGCCCACCACAGCAGGGTTCAGAGCCCACCACAGCAGTGTTCAGAGCCCACCACAGCAGGGTTCAGAGCCCACCACAGCAGTGTTCAGAGCCCACCACAGCACTGAAACTGCACTAGTTAAAGTCACAAATGATTTGTTATGAGCTGCAGACGATGGACTGGTCTCAATCCTGGTTCTGGCCTCAGCGTTTGACACCATTGACCACAACATTCTACTGCAGAGGTTAGAATGTGATGTAGGTGTCAGAGGCCCCGCCCTCAGCTGCTTTACATCCTATTTATCTGATAGGTACCAGTTTGTTCATGTAAACAAGAGCTCCTCCCCTTGTTCTAAAGTAACTTACAGTGTGCCTCAGGGGTCAGTACTCAGTCCAGTTCTGTTTCCTCTTTATATGCTGCACAGTAGTCACACTGGACAATAAGTCTTATTTGACCAGGAGCTCTCATTTAAAGCACATATAAATCAAGCCTGTAAAACAGACTATTTCCATTTGGGTAATACAGATAAACTGTACAAACGGTTTCTACTCCATGTGAACAGTTCTTCATCTGCCTGGAAGAACTGGTTCTCCTCTCGAGTGGCTCCAGCTCCACTGTCTATCTGCAAATTGATGCGCATCACTGCTGTTTTATAGTTTTTCCTCCCTGAGAAGGAGGGTCTAAGGAAAGAGGAGCTTGGGACGTTTGTCTAAGGACACGGGATGCTGGGACATTTTCAAGTCACTATGAACATTGCTTAATCTATTCTCACTGTCGCCCTTCGAGGAAAATGCTGTTGTGATTTCGGACGTGACAAAAATACATTTAATTGTAGTGGATTTGTTGATAGGTCACAGATGTCTCAAAGTTGCATGGCGTTGAGGGTTGTGAACACTGAAGGAGAAGGACCCTTTGCCATGAAGACTGTGTTGGCATGAGTCTTCAGCGGCTCAGGTGAAAATGATTGTAATGCAACAAATATGAGCTTTAGTCTGGGTATAAATCGCTATTCAATTTACACCCGTGGAAATCTCTTGGATAAACAATTTGAAAGACTACAACAAAGATGATCATGAGGAACTGTCCCCGGAGGACACAACGTTCTTACAAATCTTCTGAAAAGAACAATGGAAAAACAGCATCTATGGAAGAGATGCTCTCCGCACAGAGAAACGTCACTCGAGACATCTAGGACCACTCAGCAACAGACAAAATCCCCTTGTGCTCGTCCTTGGATCTTCTATGGTGAGGGACGTATATGTGGGAGAGGGTTACACCTCCTGTCATCCAGGTGCCCTTTTGTAGGACATAAACAACTATGTGTCATCATCTGACTGTGTCTTCTGTGGTCGTTCATGGAGGCAACGATTTAGAGCTACAGCACTCGAGAAACTTAAAGATGACTTTATATCCCTGATCAACACTGTCCGAAGCACCAGATAACAGTGTGAATACAGGTCCACTGCCAGCACTTCAGCCGCCTCAGACACTTACATGTGTGGCTTAAATCATACTGTGGGGAGAAGCAAATTCCATTAGAAACAGATTGTTCAACTTTTCTCGACAAAAAGCAGCTTGATTAGTATAAAACTATCATTCATATTTACAACAGGTACAAATACCTTAAATGACATGCTCTATGACACGAGTTAGCTTATGTGTCCGGAGATCTGGTCATCGAGGCCCAGATCACTCTGCATCGGCCCCTTATGGATCCTCCTGCGGGTGGTGGGCCCACGGGAGGCCGGCCCCACGTAGCTCTTTCGGGCTGAGGCCGGCCGGGCCCCGTGGGGAAAGACCCGTCACTTAGGACTGTTTGCCTTGGGAGACCCTACCAGGGGCTTGAAGCCCCCGACATCATAACTCCTGGGATCATTCGGGCGCTCACAGCCCTCCACCACACTAAGATGTTGGTTCAAGGAGAGGGTATGGTCATGAGCTATGGGTAATGACCGAAAGAACAAGATCGCGGATAAAAGAGGTCAAAATTAGTTCCCTTAGAGATAGGGTGAGAAGCTCAGCGGGGGGAGCTCGGAGTGGAGCCGCTGCTCCTCCACGTCGAAAGGAGCCAGCTGAGGTGGCTCGGGCATCTGTTCCGGGTGCCTCCTGAGCGCCTGCCTCGGGAGGTGTTTCGGGCATGTCCCAACGGGAAAAGGCCCCGGGGAAGACCCAGGACACGCCGGAGGGACTATGTCTCTCGGCTGGCCTGGGAATGCCTCGGGATCGCCCCGGAGGAGTTGGAGGAAGTGTCTGGGGAGAAGGACGTCTGGGAGTCCCTGCTTGGACTAGTGCCCCCGTGACCGGCCCCGGATAAAGCGTAAGAAGATGCTTCCGAAGAGTGCACACGCTTTTTTGCTCGCTCCGCTTGCTATCGCTGCTTTCCTTATTTAATTTGCTTTTTAATCAGTTTTTGTCTTCCAAACATTTTTGCTTTAGACTTTTTCAAGTAAACCAAGGATTTTAAGAAAATTTTTCCAGTTTTAACGACATATCTGACGCCAGCGACATGTCCGGGAGAAGAAGTGAGAAAGACTGTGAACGCTGTCGGAAATATCAACAAGAAATGAATGAGCTGAAAACACGGATATTTGCTTTGGAATCTGAAAAAGTTCTTCACGATACCATTCCTGTGTCAACCGACGGTAAGAAGAGCACACTTTTTTCAAGAAAAACTGCTACTTTCAACCTAAACCGCAGTGACTGTGTCGTTTCCAAAACTGTCTAAAAACCAGAAAGACCAGGCTGTTTCTTGGAACAAACTTGGAGCAAAGCCTAAACGATACAAAGATAACGTGAAGTCACCTAAAATACAGCTCACAAACAGATTTTTACCACTTTCAGAGATGGAATTAAATGAAAAAAGGAAAGATGACGTGGCCAAAATACAGCGAGGAGGATCTGCCAAGGTCACGCAGATTGTTTTAGTTGGGGACGGCGCGATAAGTCACATGACGCATGAAAAGATAAACACACATTCTTTTCCAAGCGCCACTGTTTCTGAGATAACGTCACTCCTTCCAAATATTATGGCTAAGCATGGAGGAGCTAAACAGCTGATTGTGCACGTGGGTGCAGTGGACATGCGGCGGGAACAGACTGAAGTTTTGAAAAAAGACTTCTTGAAGTTATTCGACGTGCTTGATAAAATGGAAATCAAAACTTTCATAAGTGGACCTCTTCCAAACATCGACAGGAGGATAAACAAGTTTAGCCGGCTTCTTCAGCTGAACACATGGCTGTCCAAAGAGTGCTCCCCGAGAGGACTCCACTACATTGAGAACTTCTATCTATTCTGGAAACGAGAGGACCTGTTTAAGAGAAATGGCCCCCACCTATGCAGAGGTGGAGTGAGGGTGCTGACAGAGAACCTGCTCCACGCTCTGAGGCATTGGACTGGGCCTGGACAGGGTCCTGAGCAGATAGTTAGAGAAGAGAGGAATGAGAGAAGAATTCCTGCTCCCTCAGCCAGAGACCGAGCCAATGTTTCAACATCAAAAGTACCACAACCTCAGCCTCCACCAAAGGATTCATCAGCAGCTGCTCCACCACCACCAGCAAAGGATTCAGCTCCAGCTGCTCCACATTCACCTCCACCGCCTCCAGCAAAGGAACAATCTTCAAAGGCCTTGGACCCATCTGTGACAAGCCCAACAACATCCCTGTCATCGCCCCTGCCTTCACACCAGCCCTGGGTTCCCCCTGCAACATCTACTCCCACTAAAGATTCATCATTCTCCTTCTCATCTCCACTCTCACCCATGGGCCTTCCCAGCCATTTTGAAAGTCTGATCAAATCAGGCATTAAGATGGCTCCACTCACGCCCAATATAGCAAGGGCTATGCCGACTACACCAACAAAAGCCCCACCACCCATCCCCCCACGCCTCTCACCTGGTCCCAAACTCTCCTTGGCTACAAAAGCCCCACCACCCATCCCCCCTCGCCTCTCACCTGGTCCCAAACTCTCCTTGGCTACAAAAGCCCCACCACCCATCCAACCTCGCCTTTTACCTGGTATCTCCCATAGCTAGGATGCACTGGGTCTCAGCGTTGCCGGGACTTATTGTCACATTAAAAATCAAACCAACCCGGGACCCTATGTAAAAAGAGCCCCCCCTAGTGCTATTTCTGTAGTCACATCATCACACAGATGGAAAAACAAAATGCGAGTCAGGCCCAATCTGAGAAATGTGATTCATATTCCCTGTGAAAAGATAAAGCCCAGTCCCACTGAAACTAGTCTGAAACTTGCTGTGCTAAATGTCAGATCCTTATGTAACAAATCTCTCTTAATTAATAATTTTATTTCTTCTTATAATCTTGATTTTATGTTTTTAACTGAAACATGGCTTGACAAAAACACAGGAAATGTAGTTCTGATAGAATCTGCTCCACCCAACTTTAAGTTTGAATCTGAAACACGAGAAAACAAAAAAGGGGGTGGAGTCTGTGCTGTCTTTAGAGATGAAATAATTACCCGCAGGTTGCCTTTTGGGGTGTTTTCATCATTTGAGTATGTATCCTTTAAAATGGAGCTAAAACGGTCTCCATCCATTCTCTTCATTGTTTTATACAAGCCTCCCCAGCACTGCCAAAGTTTTATTGATGATTTTACTGAGATGCTTTCAGTCATATGCACAGACTTTGATGGTTTGGTCATTACAGGTGATTTCAACGTGCATGTTGATAATGTTTGTGACAGAAACGCTAAAGAGCTTGATGCTGTCCTTGAAACCTTCAGTCTTACTCAGCATGTGAGAGGCCCCACCCACAGCAAAGGACACGCTCTAGATCTCATAATTACAAAGGGGGTAAATATTTCAAATGTTAATGTGATCGATGTTGCTCTGTCTGATCATTTCTGTGTCTTCTTTGACATGTCTGTTTCTCCCAAACCTCCGGTTGGTCCTGCAGTTGTTCAGAGGAGACACATAAGTGATGGCACAGGTGCACTGTTTATGGAAATGATAAACTTTGAAAATGTCTCATGTTCTAATGTAAATGATTTGTTGAACTCTGTTACATCTAGTGTTTTGAATGTTCTGGACACCATCGCCCCTATAAAGGCTAAAATGGTTAAAAATAAGCAGAAGGCGCTATGGAGAAATGATGATTCGGTCAGGGCACAGAAAAGGGAGTGCCGCAGGGCCGAACGGAAATGGCGCAAGTCAAAGCTCCAGGTTCAAAAAGAGATTTACAAAGAAAAGCTGAACATGTACAACCTAATCTTATGTAGAACTAGGGAAAGATATTTTTCTGAAATAATTGGAAGCTGCAGTAACAACTTGCGTGTCCTGTTTGCCACAGTAAACAGATTAACAAACCCTCCAGCTCAGCTGCCGTTAGAACTCATTTCCACATCCAAGTGTAATGAGTTTGCATTATTCTTTAATGACAAAGTTCAGGGCATTAAAAATGCTATAAATCCCACAATGCAAAAAATTACCCTAAAACCACCAAGACACTTAGAGCTAACTCACTTTGCACCAGTAACTGACAAAACTGTCCATGAGATCATCACCAGTCTGAGTTCATCTACATGCTGCCTCGATGTGTTACCCACCAGATTTCTAAAGTCTGTGCTGAACAGTTTGTTAGCACCATTCACTCACATAGTCAACATGTCGCTTCAATCTGGAACATTCCCAATGTCTTTGAAAACTGCGGTCATAAAGCCTCTCCTAAAGAAGAGCAGTCTTGATGCCGCAGTACTGAGTCATTACCGGCCCATCTCTAATCTGACATTTTGGGGCAAAGTCCTTGAAAAGGTTGTTTACCAACAGCTCACAGATTTCCTCTTAATAAACAACTCATTTGATGTTTTTCAGTCAGGTTTTAGACCTCATCACAGCACTGAGACTGCTCTTGTCAAGGTGACAAATGACATCCGCCTGAACACTGACACGGGCAAAGCCTCAGTCTTAATTCTGTTAGATCTGAGTGCTGCTTTTGACACTGTCGATCATGGGATCCTCTTACAGAGACTAGAGGACTGGGTGGGCATCACTGGCACTGCCCTAAACTGGTTAAGGTCCTATCTGGAAGACAGGAAGTACTTTGTTGAAATTGGTAGCTGTGTCTCAGACCACATGACCCTGACCTGTGGAGTGCCCCAAGGGTCAGTCCTGGGTCCCCTTCTGTTCAACCTCTACATGCTGCCGTTAGGTCAGTTGATACGCAGTGAAAATGTGTCCTATCACAATTATGCAGACGACACTCAGATCTATGTTTCACTATCGGCAGGTGACTATGGACCAGTAGATTCACTCTGTCACTGCATCCAACAGATCAGTTTGTGGATGCAAAACAACTTTCTCCAGCTGAACTCAGACAAGACTGAAATAATCGTTTTTGGCCACAGAAACAAAGAGAAAGTGTTAGCGGTCACCTCCAGAGTCTCGCTCTAAAACCTACAAACCAAATTAGAAATCTGGGGGTAATAATGGACTCAGACTTGAACTTTAATAGCCACGTCAAATCAATAACATCAGCAGCTTTTTACCATCTAAAAAACATTGCCAAAATCAAAAATATAGTGTCAAAACCAGATTTAGAGAGACTTATCCATGCGTTTGTCTCCAGTAGATTAGACTACTGTAACGGCCTGCTCACTGGTCTCTCCAAACGAGCTGTAAAACAGCTGCAGTACATCCAGAACGCTGCTGCTCAGGTCCTGACTAGAACAAGGAAGTATGATCACATTAGTCCTGTTCTCAGGTCTCTGCACTGGCTCCTGTGGCTCAGAGAATAGACTTTAAAGCAGCTCTGCTTGTGTACAAGTCTCTCCATGGCCTAGCACCAAAGTACATCTTGGATATGTTAGTGCCATATGAACCATCTCGGACTCTGAGGACCTCAGGGACCGGCCTCCTGCTGGTGCCCAGAGTCAGGACAAAACATGGGGAATCTGCGTTTCAGTTTTATGCAGCTAAAATCTGGAACAGTCTTCCTGAAGATGTGAGACAGGTTCTACTCTGACAATGTTCAAATCTAAGCTAAAAACAGTTTTGTTTAGCTGCGCATATGACTGAAAGGATTTTTTCTTTGCACTCTTCTCTTTTGTTTGTGATTTTATTAGTTTAGAAAATCAGTTGGATTGATAATTTTTAATTTAGTTAATTTTATTGTAGTTAATTTTTATCTTTGCACTCTTCTCTTTTGTTTGTGATTTTATTAGTTTAGAAAATCAGTTGGATTGATAATTTTTAATTTAGTTAATTTTATTGTATTTCTGTTTCTGTAATTTCTTTGTGATTTGAATGCATTTTTCCTGCTGTGAAGCACTTTTAATTGCCTTGTGTATGAAATGTGCTCTACAAATAAACTTGCCTTGCCTTGCCATGGATGGATGGACATGCTCTATCTTTGTCCACATCCAAAACAAACAGAGCTCGCGCCATCCGACACTCGTTTTTCGATGAACTATGACGCAGACGAAAACAAAAAGATGCTAACATGTGATGAATAGGGTGGTTCTCCTAACCCTGAATCCCCACATCCCTGTAGTTTGTAGGAGTTTTAGTGCACACGTTTAGGAGGATGAAACAAAAAGTCAGATTTACGCTCGGGAAACTGGTTCATCCCAGTTTGGACACAGAACTCAGACAGAATCTTCAGTCGCTGCAACATTCAAGTTTATTGCACAAAGTTTCATTTCCTCCACCACAGAAACACATCGGTTTGAATGAATCTGAATTTTTACTTTGATTTGAGGAGATTTGACTTTTATGTCTTTAATGAAGTTGACATTTCCACAGAAGCGTATTTCAGCCAAAAGAGCTCAGGTTTGTGTTGTGGCAAATCATAGAATGACAGTTGGTTTAACGGTAAACCAAACATACATAAGTGAGGAAAATAAGTATTTGAACACCCTGCGATTTGGCAAGTTCTCCGGCCAGAGTCCCTGCTGCAGAGTGTGCAAACCTGCTCAAGAACGACTGTAAACAAACCAAATATTAACATTGATTTTCTCAGGTGTTCAAATACGTATTTGCAACAATAACATACAAATAAATTATTTTAACATTATACAATGTGATTTTACGGATTTTTTTCTCACAGTGGAAATTCACCGACGGTGAAAATGTCAGACCTCCATCATTTCAAAGTGAGAGAACTTTCAAAACCGCAGGAAGTTCAAATACTTTCCTCACTGTACGTTCAAACGAGTGATTGTGTGTTTACCAGTGTCCCAGCAGTTCTAGCATGAGCAAAAACATGTACAAAAACAAGAAAAGAGCTGTGTATCTCTATGGACAATATTGTGTAAAGTAGTTATTGACATTAGATCCAAGCTCTTTAGAGCACATGCACATTCTCTTCATACTTTCAAAACAAATGACACAACCATGGGCAGCACAGATGATGTAGTTGGTCTAATTTAGCTCATATTTACCTATTTCTGTTTTGCCAAAGCAAACCTCCGGGCAGGAGAAGAGATGGTGTGAAAGAGGAGTGAAGGAGGCCATTTTAGTTTAAAAAGAAAATCTTCTTTGAACAGAAATGGAGGTTTAAGGTTCAATCTTTTGGCAGTGTACAGCAGCATTCTGAAGCCCTGGGGCGGGACCAGACCTGGCCATTCAGATGTTAATCAGGTACTCATCAGTGATGAGGAGCTGCAATACCTGAGTAAGCCCCGCAGTAGGATAAATATCTGAGTTCTCAGACTAAATCTACAGATTGAGAATGACTCTTGGATTAGAGTTGAAACATCTTGTTTTTCTAAAAAGTCCAAATGATTCAACCAAATCTTTTCCCACAGTGGATCATTCCTGCAGGTATGAGGGATTTTGCTCACTCTTCTGAGGGAAGTTTGGGGGAAGATACATAGAGATACGTAACAGTTTTCAGAGCTTTTGTCACACCCACGTTTTAGTCGACTAATCGATCGACATGTTAAGTACAGACAGGTGAGAAATCTAGATGTTGCGTTTTCATGCCAGAGTTTGCTGGATTCTATCCGATCTATGGGAATATTCCTGTTTCTCATAAGAATACTGAAGTCAGGATGCTATGTTCACATGGATACAAACAAAACCAGAAGACATTAAAAAAAACCTGATCGTCATGAGATACTCCAGCTCCAGTCAATGCATCAACCGCGGTATTCATTGTCAAACTGGTGGGATTGGTCCAGTAATGATTTTTAAAATGTGGTCGTTAGCATTTATGCACATTTTGGCTAATTGCTGCGTCTATATGAGCTACGATACACACTTGTGCACATGATGTTTTCTAACGTGGCGCTGGCTTTACTCTCGTGTGCTCAGGTAGTTTTTCAGTGTGTGATGTTCAGAGGCTGACACTAACGGTCCTTTAGAATGCAGACCTATACCATTTTAAAACATATCACTCCTGTAATTTTGTAAATACCCAATTCTCTTCAAACATGGCACCGCTCTGTTGCATGAACAGTAATACTCTTCCATGATTAAGAGGTTCGTTCACACTTTGTACATTCACCACATCCAAACTGTGACTAACCAAAACCTTTTTTCGGACAGAGAAATTTCCACTCAAAGAAAATTTAACTGAATGAATTAAAATATGTTTACAGCAGTCATAAAAATGAGTCAAAACTACTCAAAAGAAGTAACATTCTGAAGTCACACTCGTGTAGAGAAGTGTACCTTTAATTGTAAGTGCTACTGTCAAAATAAAGTTCTCCAAAGTCACAGAGTGTGAACACGTGAAGACATGCAGTCAATGGGCTTCATCCGACTGTTTTTACTTCAGGACAAAAAAGTGTTTCAGAAATTTAAAGCAGAACTCGGTAAGACTTAAAGTGTTTTTGTGCAATGTTAACAGCTCTGTATTCTACAAAACTGAGTTTGTTAAGCTTCGTGATGGTATAATGTTCCCTCATCAAAAACATGAGTCCTCTTCTTTTTTTGCCGTATACCAGTGGCGTGCGGTCAGGGCAATCAAGGCAATCAGTGATTGGCCAATAAAATCTAAAATTACCGTGTGTCACTATGTGTGAACTGTTCTAAAATATATCCAAATTTACCCATTTTCCCCTCAATTCTGCTGCTGTGGTTGAACTCACAGTATTTTTAGTGGCCTCTACAGGCCACAGGGGAGTACTGCACAGGAAGCATGGTTCTTATTTTGTGACCGTGTTAAGAAGCCCTAACTGAGCATGTGCAGCGGAGAAGAGAAGCCCTAACTGAGCATGTGCAGAGGAGAAGTGAAGCTCTAACTGAGCATGTGCAGAGGAGAAGAGAAGCCCTAACTGAGCATGTGCAGAGAAGTGAAGTTCTAACTGAGCATGTGCAGAGGAGAAGAGAAGCTCTAACTGAGCATGTGCAGAGGAGAAGAGAAGCCCTAACTGAGCATGTGCAGAGAAGTGAAGTTCTAACTGAGCATGTGCAGAGGAGAAGTGAAGCTCTAACTGAGCATGTGCAGAGGAGAAGTGAAGTTCTAACTGAGCATGTGCAGAGGAGAAGTGAAGCTCTAACTGAGCATGTGCAGAGGAGAAGAGAAACTCTAACTGAGCATGTGCAGAGGAGAAGTGAAGTTCTAACTGAGCATGTGCAGAGGAGAAGTGAAGCTCTAACTGAGCATGTGCAGAGGAGAAGTGAAGTTCTAACTGAGCATGTGCAGAGGAGAAGTGAAGCTCTAACTGAGCATGTGCAGAGGGGAAGTGAAGCAGCAGCAACGCTTGCTTGTCAGATTATTTAATCTTATCAGCTCAGTTTAGCTCAGTAGGAAAGGCCTTTGCCCTTTATGTGGGAGGCTGGGGTTCAAAGCCCCACTTTGTTTTTACTTTTGCCTTATCCACTAAATATTGAACACCCAAGTCTGCTTGCCCATCCATAAAAGTCACCACACGCTACTGCCATATACTAAAACTATAAACAATACCTAACAAGGGTTAGCTGGTAATGTTTGCGCGCATCTGAAATGAACATCAGAACGATCTCTACCTTTGACAAAGTCGTGAATGTGTGAAACTCTAAAGTGTGTGTGAACAGGATTCATCAAACAAACGTTTTGATGAGGGAACAATGTCATAAAAATGTTATTAAAAGCTCAATAAACTAAATGATTCATATGTACCATTTAAAGTGTCCAAAGGCGATTGAAAAAAGGCTGGATTAAAAGCAGTGACAGAGCTGTAAAATAACTTCTCTGATGGCACTGGGCAGAACCACTGTGAAGATTCAAAGCGAGTTACCGAGTTGTGCTTTGTGCTGGTCGTGCTCGCTCTGTCCTCGCGGATGTAGAGCGTGTTAAACTCAACACAGACAGAGGAACATAAGGCAACAATGCGTATCAAAAATAGTCCTCTTCGTTCTACAAAAACGGTACAAAAGTTTTCTCCTGGACCAGGGAAATGTTCATGTTCCTGAGCTCGTCGGCGGACTGGACCTCGCGGTATCCCAGCTGCCTCAGCGCTCTCTGACACGCGCCCTGGCTGTACTCCACCATGTCCAAGGGCAGCTTCAGACGCCAGCTCTCCGCGTTGGCCGCCGAGTCGCGCATCGTTCCGAACTTGTCCTTGGCCTGGGCGTCGTTGGTGGCTCTGGTGTTCACGCGGATCCACTCCTCCACGCTCGGAGTCATGGCCAGACCCACAAAGTCGTAGATCTCCTTGGTCTTCTGCAGAGGGCTTCTGGACAGGTCCTCGTAGCGCACCAGCATGTACCTAGAGGAAAGAGGGGTCATGACAGAGATTCTATGGGTCATTCTTGGTTTGGTCAATAATTGGTCCTGGGTAAATCCTGGTTCAGTCCTAGTTTACTTCAGATTCAGCCCCTTTTTTAGCCTGGTTTAGCTCCAATTTAGCTCCGGGTTTGTTCTGGGTTCAGCTCTGCTTTAGGTCTGGGTTAACTCAGGGTTAGCTCTGGTTTAGCTCTGGGTTAGCTCTGGGTTAGCTCTGTTTTTGTCCTGGTTTTGATCCTGGTTTGGTGGTTTAACCCCGGTTCAGTCCTGTTTTAGACTTGCACGTGGCTGGATTCGAGGGTTAGCGAGTTAACGTCGGCGTTAGCCCTGATTTTGCAGTGCTACAAAACTAAACAGACAGATCTCGATGGCAACAAGCCGTGAAATCAGAACCTGCTCCGGGTTAAATGCCACAATCAGGTGAGAAGACAACTCTTTGACCAATCAGAGACAAGAATACACCACGTTCCAAATGATTATGCTAATTGTGTTCAAGTGTAATAAAAGTCATTTGTATTTGTTTTCCAGTGAATCTCGTGGATGGTTGTCTGTCTCAGTAGTTTGCCACGTTCCATAATATTAAGCGGACCAACATTTTCAAGCACTATGGGACAGAAGAAGTGAAACAGTTGAATGCCTTTGACAAGGTATGAAAATCTTAGATATTAGCCGGATTATCGTACTATTAAGATATTTGTAGCTGATTCAGAGCACACACAGATTTGTGCAGATAAAGGCTCAATGTCACAACTTCAACCAGGCTTTAGTTTTTTTTTCATTGGTCAATCAGTGCCACAACAACTAATCAGAAAGCTTGGAGTGTTCAGCATCAGCCAGCCAATCAGCGAAGCGCAGGCCGCGCGCAGCTGTGTAACACAGAGGAAGGAGAGGGGAAGTTTTGGTTAAGCTCAACCTTATTTCATTTAGCGTAGTTGTGGTCAGTATATTTTATTTTCAAAATAATAAATTAAATTGTCTTGTTAAATAGCAGATTTTCTCTCTTCTTTTTATATTGCACATTTGTATTAGATAAACAATATTAGGCTATAATGAAAGCCTACATTGTGTTTCTATAGCCTAATTATGGTCAAACAAAAATAAAAGCTTTTTTAATACTGAAAATAAAAATAATACTAAAATATGCAATAATTTAGATCTATAGGTGGATCTTCGGGCTTTGTCGAATATAAAAGTAGCTCGTGAAAATGTGTGGGCACCCCTGGTTTAGTGTGTTTCCCTGGCTATCCAGCACCTGTTATTCTGATTCTGATCCTGCCTTCTCGTGTATTGACCTGCCCTTTTGGACTTTGGACCTTCTCTTTTGCCTGCTCCTACTGGATTTGTTTGCTAAGCGAGTTACTACCTCGTTTGATCTCTGCTTATAATTAAAACCCTATTTCTACACCTGAACTGTTTCCTGTGTCGTGCTATTGGGTTCTTGCCTGCCGTTTTGTGACACCTGACACACAATGAGGAAGTTTTCTGCCAGACAAATACATCAGATTAAGAGAGCAGTTGATAAAATCCAATTACAAAGCAGCTAACAGGTATTTGAAGCTGCTGGTGCCTCTTTAGTCCAGTGAACATCAAGGTGTAGAATCCTCCAGGGGCTTGCAGTTCAATTCAATTTATTTTTGTAACACCCAAAATCACAACAGCAGTTGTCTCGGAGGGTGAAGACAATTCTGCATAAACCTTCTATTCCACCAGTTGTGAACCCATTTCATAGTACGACTTCTGCAGAGACGCTCATGACTGAGTTAAAGAGAAATTGATCCAGGATAAGTTCAACAAGCTTCATAGTCCAGGCCTCTGGACTAGTCCTACTTTAGGCTGGCCCTGGTTTAATCCTGCTTAAGGACTAGTCTGGTCCAGCCCTGGTCCAGCCCTGGTCCATCCCTGGACCAGCCCTGGTCTAGCTCTGGTCCAGCCCTGGTCTAGCTCTGGTCCAGCCCTGGTCTAGCCCTGGTCCAGCCCTGGTCCAGCCCTGGTCCAGCCCTGGTCCAGTCCTGGTTCAGTGGTCAGTACCTTCCCCTGAGCCAGGCGGGGCGGCTCAGTGCGGTGGACACGGAGCTGTAGAAGTCGTCACAGATGGTGGTAAACTGCCGGGTCTCGAGGGTGTGCGGGCGTCGTCCTGTGGCCTGCCAGATGCCCCAGAGCCGGTATAGGTCCCGGAAGGTCTCGATCCTGGAGCTGAGGATCCCCCGAGGGTCTCGCACCAGCTGGATCACTTTAATGTTGAGGCGAGGGTCTGCCAGCAGGGGGCGCAGGTCTCCCACCACCGGCACCCGCACCTGCAACAAGAGGAAAAGAGTTAGAAATGTTCAGCTGCTTTTAGACAGTTATAAAGGAGATATTCAGTGCTTTACTCGAGGGAAACATTGAAATTGTTATTTATGTGCAGCACTCGGGCTGTGTTTTTACCTGATCTGTAAATAAGTCAATAGAAAATGTTCATCAGGTTCAGGTCTCATTAAAAATATAAAATATGCAGGTGTATGTAAAATATTGACATTAAATTCGTAATTTTAAGAAAATGTGAATAACAAAGTTGTAATACTATGAGAATAAAGCATTAAAAAGTTTAGTTTACCAAAAATAAAAGTTGATTTTTGAAAGATTTTGTGACCAACGTCAAAGTTCCTGGTCAAAGCGATCACAGAAGAATGGCACAGTGATCTTATACAATCACAATCACTGTCCTTTTGAATCTCCTCGTGTGCCCACATTATTAGGCAGACTCTTCAGCTGTTACGAATCAATCACAAACTGTTGAATCAGGTACACTGGTGCTTCACTTCACACAAAGGGTCCGTAGACCGCAGATTGATTAGCAGAAGGGTCAGTATTTTCTCTGCCGGTCTCCACCTCCCAACTGGACATTCATCGACTCCATCTGTGATGTGCAGACACCTACTGCTCCACACGGGGAACTCGTGCTTGATCAAGCACCATTTCACGTCATTGAGTTCACATTGTCTCAAAAATGCACCGACGTTTTAGTACAGCAGAAATATGATTTGATAAGGAACATTTCCAGTCGAAAAACCTTGGGTTTTGAAATGAAATTTCTATTGAATAATTTAAGACAAACTCAGGCAGCTCTTGTGCAGCTTCAGCAAAGATTGGTCTTGATTTCCTTGGACAGAACTTGACTGAACTCACCGTCTTCAGGGCCACGTGGGGCTTCTTGCGGCAGACCTGAGCCGCCAGCGTCAGGTTGAGCGGGTGACACTTCTTCTTGCATTGCCACTCCTCCCACGTGTCGCCGGGTTTGAAGGCCTGGCACACGGGCTGCTGGCACAGGGTGCGGCTGGCGCTGTGGCGGAACAAGTTGTCCAGCATGTGGTTGGTCGGGGCGGGACGGATGTAGCTCTCTAGGGCGTAAAGGTCGCACTGGAACAGGCTCCACAAGAGGTCACGACTGGCCCCCAGCATCACCTGAAGAGAGGAGAGAAAGTCAGAGCATGAGAAGGATCATCAAAGTTTAGGGTTGGTACAGTCAGACCTGCAAGTGTCACATGATGTTACTCTTCTGCTCTTCAGCTGATTTAAATAGAAAAGCTAAATGGGACAATGGTGACACTGCGATCCGCCAGGAGGATCTCAGAGAGCACGACGGGCCATGAACAAACACATCATCAGCTCTCCAATCAAACACATCCAATTACAACATGCCAAGGACAGAATAGATCAAGAACATAAAGATCATCAAATGATGTTTACGAGTGAAAAGTAGAACACCAACAGCTCAAGAACCACTTCTGTGTCTGGGTCATAGAGAAAAACAAGTGCCACTGTGGGATCATCGACTGTAAAATCATGATGATGGGTTGAACTCTCTGTCTCTGTCGTTCTACTTCTCCAAGAAGGAAGACGTCACAGTAACATGTGACACTTCTGACGAGGACGGCAGAAACCTGTCCAGCAACGACACTGAAACAAAGTCTGATAATGAACTGAACTGATCACAAAGGGCCAGGCATGGCAGGTGCATCTTACCTGTCTGTCCTGGGGCAGGCATGGCAGGTGCATCTTACCTGTCTGTCCTGGGGCAGGCATGGCAGGTGCATCTTACCTGTCTGTCCTGGGGCAGGCATGGCAGGTGCATCTTACCTGTCTGTCCAGGGGCAGGCATGGCAGGTGCATCTTACCTGTCTGTCCTGGGGCAGGCATGGCAGGTGCATCTTACCTGTCTGTCCAGGGGCAGGCATGGCAGGTGCATCTTACCTGTCTGTCCTGGGGCAGGCATGGCAGGTGCATCTTACCTGTCTGTCCTGGGGCAGGCATGGCAGGTGCATCTTACCTGTCTGTCCAGGGGCAGGCATGGCAGGTGCATCTTACTTGTCTGTCCTAGAGCAGGCATGGCAGGTGCATCTTACCTGTCTGTCAGATGGCAGGTGGATGCGTGGGATGATGGAGGCCTGGACGTGGTAGAGCGGCTCAAACAGGTAGAAGATGTCAGGGTGCTGGTTCAAGAGCTGCCCAATGAAGGTGGAGCCACAGCGAGTGGTGGTCAGGAGCAGCACCTGCGTCCTGCGTGTGGAGTTTGGCAGGTGCCCCTCATCACAGCCGTCTCTGCCCAAGAAAAGACATATTCTGTGACATTTACATTGTACTAAGAATACTGAGTGACTCAAGGAGGCTTTATCTCTAGATGGCATGTCCACTTTTATCACAGACTGGAGAATATGAACAGGTAAAGCTGCACATGGAGCCTGGCATATGTGCTGTTCACTCCACCACCGAGATGGAGCCCGGCATATGTGCTGTTCACTCCACCACCGAGATGGAGCCCGGCATATGTGCTGTTCACTCCACCACCGAGATGGAGCCCGGCATATGTGCTGTTCACTCCACCACCGAGATGGAGCCCGGCATATGTGCTGTTCACTCCACCACCGAGATGGAGCCCGGCATATGTGCTGTTCACTCCACCACCGAGAGTCGCTTCCACAGAAAGGCTCCTCTTTATGTTTTACATTAAGCTTAAGGTTTTTGGGCAGGTGAGAGAAGGTGTTAGAGTCGGGGCGTGGTGGACTGGAAGGTGTTAGGGGCGTGGTGGACTGGGAGGTGTTAGGGGCGTGGTGGACTGGGAGGTGTTAGGGGCGTGGTGGACTGGGAGGTGTTAGGGGCGTGGTGGACTGGGAGGTGTTAGGGGCGTGGTGGACTGGGAGGTGTTAGGGGCGTGGTGGACTGGGAGGTGTTAGGGGCGTGGTGGACTGGGAGGTGTTAGGGGCGTGGTGGACTGGGAGGTGTTAGGGGCGTGGTGGACTGGGAGGTGTTAGGGGCGTGGTGGACTGGGTTCTTAAGTTCATTTGTTGTGCTCGACCAGAGCGTCTAAAATCGTTCAGAATCTATCGATGGCAAAATCCATACGATCGATCCAATGGCATCTGATAAGTGCTCGTGGCTTCCTCTAACGTTAACGACGTATTGAGCCCCATCAAACGATCAAAAATAGACATTTTTATAAGAGACTCATTTAAATAACATTGAACATCAAAAACTAACCAAACTTTGTTATAAAACAAATTGTATTATTCATCATACAGAGGCAAACATAAGAGAGAGTTTGAATCTGTAAAACAGAAATACTTATTTCAAACTGAAAAGCTTTGAACAGAGTTTTGAATGCAAAGACAAAAAGGACAGATATGTACTGACTAAAGGAAGGATTCACTCTGCTTCTATAGCATCTATACCTCACCTTCTGTTCAGATATTATGGACCTGATTGTGAACCACTCTGAGGGAACCCTCATCCGTGGTGGCGATTGGACTCTTCCACATCCAACCTACATTGGACGTGTCAAATTTGAAAGGAACTGGAAGAACAATAAATAAGAAGATCTGTAAATAAATGAAGAATATAGACATCTGACTGACATCTGCAGGGAAATGAACCCTAGGGGGATGTTCTTATCCACATGCAATCTATTCCAGAATAGAGTATTTCTTTATCTTCAATAAAGACAAATTAGGATCGAGTGATATAAAGCTCTAAGACATACCTCAGAGCGGTATAAAGCGCTAAAGACACACCTCAGAGTGGTATAAAGCTCTAAAGACACACCTCAGAGTGTTATAAAGCGCTAAAGACACACCTCAGAGTGGTATAAAGCTCTAAAGACACACCTCAGAGTGTTATAAAGCTCTAAAGACACACCTCAGAGTGTATAAAGCTCTAAAGACACACCTCAGAGTGTATAAAGCTCTAAAGACACACCTCAGAGTGGTATAAAGCTCTAAAGACACACCTCAGAGTGTATAAAGCTCTAAAGACACACCTCAGAGTGTTATAAAGCTCTAAAGACACACCTCAGAGTGTATAAAGCTCTAAAGACACACCTCAGAGTGTATAAAGCTCTAAAGACACACCTCAGAGTGTATAAAGCTCTAAAGACACACCTCAGAGTGTTATAAAGCTCTAAAGACACACCTCAGAGTGTATAAAGCTCTAAAGACACACCTCAGAGTGTTATAAAGCTCTAAAGACACACCTCAGAGTGTATAAAGCTCTAAAGACACACCTCAGAGTGGTATAAAGCTCTAAAGACACACCTCAGAGTGTATAAAGCTCTAAAGACACACCTCAGAGTGTTATAAAGCTCTAAAGACACACCTCAGAGTGTATAAAGCTCTAAAGACACACCTCAGAGTGTATAAAGCTCTAAAGACACACCTCAGAGTGTATAAAGCTCTAAAGACACACCTCAGAGTGTATAAAGCTCTAAAGACACACCTCAGAGTGGTATAAAGCTCTAAAGACACACCTCAGAGTGTATAAAGCTCTAAAGACACACCTCAGAGCGGTATAAAGCTCTAAAGACACACCTCAGAGTGGTATAAAGCTCTAAAGACACACCTCAGAGTGGTATAAAGCTCTAAAGACACACCTCAGAGTGTATAAAGCTCTAAAGACACACCTCAGAGTGTATAAAGCTCTAAAGACACACCTCAGATTGGTATAAAGCTCTAAAGACACACCTCAGAGTGGTATAAAGCTCTAAAGACACACCTCAGAGTGTTATAAAGCTCTAAAGACACACCTCAGAGCGGTATAAAGCTCTAAAGACACACCTCAGAGTGGTATAAAGCTCTAAAGACACACCTCAGAGCGGTATAAAGCTCTAAAGACACACCTCAGAGTGTTATAAAGCTCTAAAGACACACCTCAGAGCGGTATAAAGCTCTAAAGACACACCTCAGAGTGGTATAAAGCTCTAAAGACACACCTCAGAGTGGTATAAAGCGCTAAAGACACACCTCAGAGTGTTATAAAGCTCTAAAGACACACCTCAGAGTGTATAAAGCTCTAAAGACACACCTCAGAGTGGTATAAAGCTCTAAAGACACACCTCAGAGTGTATAAAGCTCTAAAGACACACCTCAGAGTGGTATAAAGCGCTAAAGACACACCTCAGAGTGTTATAAAGCTCTAAAGACACACCTCAGAGTGTTATAAAGCTCTAAAGACACACTTACTATTTTACTTTTATAAACTTTTAACTTGCACGTAATAAAACTCCTCCCCTCCTAGTGTGAAAGAGGCCATAATGTCCCTGAGACCAAAAGACCATAGAGACTATTTCTATTCTGAATGTGAAATATCGTTTATACACCTCAATTTCAACTTAATCCACAAAGATCAGACAGGATTCATGACAAACGACAAACACAAGACGACATAAGACGTACACGTATCTTTACACACAATGAGCATAAAGTGCTAAACAAATTTCAAATAGACAATTTAATTATAAGAAATATTGGGGCTCTTTACGATGGTCCAACTTCAAGAATTAAAATCAATGGTCATCTGACAGATCCACTGACTCTGGAAAGGGGAGTTAGACAGGGCTGTGCCTGGTCTCCGCCCCTGTGGGACAAAGTGCCTATCACGTGGGAACAGAGGGAAACATGGGCAGGGTCAATAAAGGAAAATAGAAAAGAAAAAAAAGAAAAGTGAAAATTACAAGCCTTCAATGTATTTTCTTTGTGGCACGTCTACAAAATATAAATGACCAATGTCCACAAAAGTAGATCCCAACACTAATAGTCTATAAAGAGTCTCACCTCAGGTCCTCGCGCTCAAAGGCGGGGTCAGTGGAGAAGGGGGTGGAGCTGCTGTTGGAGTGGGCGGGGCACAGCAGGTAAGAGGTGGAGGTCAAAGATCGTATGGCCGTGTACTGGATGGCCACCGACGCCAACGCCAAGAGCACTACGGACTTCCACGAACACTGCATGACTTCAGAGCAGCAGCTGCTCCTCAAGGGACGGGCTTCACACCAGGCCTCTTCTGTGGACAGAACAGAACGTTTAATCCTAGTTTAGACCTGGTTTTGTCCTGGTTTTGTCCTGGTTTTGTCCTGGTTTAATCCTAGTTTGGACTTGATTTAGACAATGGACAAACTGGGCCTTTTTGCCATTATGTGTTAATCCTGTTTTCCTTTGGATGCTAAGTCATTACCTGCTCATTTTATTTTTTACCAATCCTGAGTCCTCTATCTGGGAGCTTGAGGGTTCTTCAGCATCTTTGTTGTTCCTGCACTTTTCTGGACCGAGATGTCTGATGTTTTTCCTGGGATCTGCTCAAGCCGTTCCAGTTTGGGGGTCATTCCTCCAGTTTGGGGGTCATTCCTCCAGTTTGGGGGTCATTCCTCCAGTTTGGGGGTCATTCCTCCAGTTTGGGGGTCATTCCTCCAGTTTGGGGGTCACTGCCTCAAGTGCTCCGGTCACTACGGGCACCACCGAAACCTTCACGCTCCAGACCTTCTCCAGCTCCTCTCTGAGGCCTTGGGATTTCTCTAGTTTCTCATGTTCCTTTTTCCGGATGTTTCCATCCCATGAACTGCAATGTCCACCACCAGGGCTTTCCTCTGACCCTTGAGACCACCACGGCTTTCTTCTGACCCTTGAGACCACCAGGGCTTTCCTCTGACCCTTGAGACCACCACGGCTTTCCTCTGACCCTTGAGACCACCACGGCTTTCCTCTGACCCTTGAGACCACCACTATGTCCGGTTGGTTCAATTACCATTCTGTCTGTCCGTATCTGGAAGTCCCAGAGGACCTTGGCTCGGTCGTTCTTCACCACCTTTGGAGGTGTTTCCACTTTGTCCTTTGGGTCTCCAGCCTGTACTTTGCACAGATGTTTCTGTTCACTATGTCAGCCACATGGTGGCGCTCCATGTCTGCTGTCCCTGCAGCATCTGCACCTGCAGTTATGTGTGAGATGGTCTCAGGGCCCTTTGCATGCATTCTCTGTGTGGTTATGTTGTACATATTTTCTTTGCATAGATCAATTTGTTTTATGTATGTTTTTGTTGCTGTATGTTTAAATGAATAAACAGAGAAAACAGGAAAAATGAAAGAGAAGTGTTGTTCCTCAAAGAGAAGAGTCAGCAAAAATAGAAAAGGAGGAGAGAAAGGAGAGAGAAGAATAGTAGAGTAGGGAGGGAGTGAAGGGAGGAAGAGAGACGGGAAGAGGAAGAGAAGGAGGAGAGGAAGAGGAGGAGGGGAGAAGAGGAAGGGAAGGAGGAGAGGAAGAGGAGGAGGGGAGAAGAGGAAGGGAAGGAGGAGAGGAAGAGAGAGGGGAAGAGGAAGAGGAGAGAAAGAGGAGGGGAGAAGAGGAAGAGAAGGAGGAGAGGAAGAGAGAGGGGAAGAGGAAGAGAAGGAGGAGAGGAAGAGGAGGAGGAGAGAAAGAGGAGGAGGAGAGGAAGAGGAGGAGGAGAGAAAGAGGAGGAGGTGAGAAGAGGAAGAGAAGGAGGAGAGGAAGAGAAGGAGGAGAGGAAGAGACAGGGGAAGAGGAAGAGAAGGAGAGGAAGAGGAGGAGGTGAGGAAGAGAAGGGGAGAAGAGGAAGTGAAGGAGGGGAAGAGAGAGAGAGAGATTCATTTGATTCTTCTGTGTACATGTTCAGGGTCTGATGAACCTGTCTACGTTTCTACATCTGTCACTCATAAATATTACAAATATAATTGTGCTGAAAATCCATGAGTCATTAATAACACATGGTTCACAGACAACTTTGACCAGGAGGGGGCAGTATTCAGCTCACTTTACCTTTTAATACTATTGTCTTCTTCAAACACTGTTTCTAAACCAGGACTAAACCAGGACTAAACCAGGTCTAAACATGGTCTAAACCAGGTCTAAACCAGGACTAAACCAGGTCTAAACCAGGTCTAAACCAGGTCTAAACCAGGTCTAAACCAGGTCTAAACCAGGACTAAACCAGGTCTAAACCAGGTCTAAACCAGGACTAAACCAGGTCTAAACCAGGTCTAAACCAGGACTAAACCAGGTCTAAACCAGGTCTAAACCAGGTCTAAACCAGGACTAAACCAGGTCTAAACCAGGTCTAAACCAGGACTAAACCAGGTCTAAACCAGGACTAAACCAGGACTAAACATGGTCTAAACCAGGACTAAACATGGTCTAAACCAGGTCTAAACCAGGTCTAAACCAGGAATAAACCAGGACTAAACCAGGTCTAAACATGGGCTAAACCAGGTCTAAACCAGGTCTAAACCAGGTCTAAACCAGGTCTAAACATGGTCTAAACCAGGTCTAAACTAGGACTAAACCAGGACTAAACCAGGTCTAAACCAGGTCTAAACCAGGACTAAACCAGGACTAAACCAGGTCTAAACTAGGACTAAACCAGGACTAAACCAGGACTAAACCAGGACTAAACCAGGATTAAACCAGGACTAAACCAGGACTAAACCAGGACTAAGTCAGGACTAAACCAGGACTAAACCAGGTCTAAACTAGGACTAAACCAGGACTAAACCAGGTCTAAACCAGGTCTAAACTAGGACTAAACCAGGACTAAACCAGGTCTAAACCAGGTCTAAACTAGGACTAAACCAGGACTAAGCCTAGTTTAGACAGCCTGAGAGCGGCTGAAGGTCGCGTGGAGGGCAGAGATGCTGAAGCTAATCGCTGTGGAATGTTTCATATCAGAGGTTTAGACCGGGCCAAAGTCTAAGACCGGGCCAAAGTCTGGATATTAGTTTTTGTCCCAAATAATCCTCATTTAGTCCAGGTTTAGTCCAGGGCTCCTCAAATCTCACAGAAAGATTCAACTCGAAAAGTCAAAAGTCTAAAATCGAATAAACCAGGACAAAATCAGGACTGAATGGCATTAAAAAGTTAGATTTAGAGAGAAAACAAGGACAAATAAATGAAGACTTTCTGGGTGTTTGTCGTGCGACTGATGAAAACTAAAAGTAATGATTGCAGTTATTATGGCTGAGCTCACATTTGTGTCTCGTGCTCACTTGACGGACTCAATACTGGAGACGTGCAGAGTATCAGAGTAAAAGTACCGCATTTAAAAAAAAAAAAAAAAAATGTCCATCAAATTACCTTCACTTTACTCTGTAATACTTTACACTTTGTGATTTTACTTGAACAATAGTCTTATATTGCACCATACCTAGCACCAAAGTACATCTTGGGCATGTTAGTGCCATATGAACCATCTCGGACTCTGAGGACCTCAGGGACCGGCCTCCTGCTGGTGCCAGAGTCAGGACTAAACATGGACCGGCCTCCTGCTGGTGCCAGAGTCAGGACTAAACATGGAGCGGCCTCCTGCTGGTGCCAGAGTCAGGACTAAACATGGACCGGCCTCCTGCTGGTGCCAGAGTCAGGACTAAACATGGACCGGCCTCCTGCTGGTGCCAGAGTCAGGACTAAACATGGACCGGCCTCCTGCTGGTGCCAGAGTCAGGACTAAACATGGACCGGCCTCCTGCTGGTGCCAGAGTCAGGACTAAACATGGACCGGCCTCCTGCTGGTGCCAGAGTCAGGACTAAACATGGACCGGCCTCCTGCTGGTGCCAGAGTCAGGACTAAACATGGACCGGCCTCCTGCTGGTGCCAGAGTCAGGACTAAACATGGACCAGCCTCCTGCTGGTGCCAGAGTCAGGACTAAACATGGAGCGGCCTCCTGCTGGTGCCAGAGTCAGGACTAAACATGGACCGGCCTCCTGCTGGTGCCAGAGTCAGGACTAAACATGGACCGGCCTCCTGCTGGTGCCAGAGTCAGGACTAAACATGGACCGGCCTCCTGCTGGTGCCAGAGTCAGGACTAAACATGGACCGGCCTCCTGCTGGTGCCAGAGTCAGGACTAAACATGGACCGGCCTCCTGCTGGTGCCAGAGTCAGGACTAAACATGGACCGGCCTCCTGCTGGTGCTCTGAGTCAGGACTAAACATGGACCGGCCTCCTGCTGGTGCTCTGAGTCAGGACTAAACATGGACCGGCCTCCTGCTGGTGCCAGAGTCAGGACTAAACATGGACCGGCCTCCTGCTGGTGCCAGAGTCAGGACTAAACATGGACCGGCCTCCTGCTGGTGCTCTGAGTCAGGACTAAACATGGACCGGCCTCCTGCTGGTGCTCTGAGTCAGGACTAAACATGGATCTATGTTTCAGTTTTATGCAGCTAAAATCTGGAACATTCTTCCTGAAGATGTGAGACAGGTTCTACTCTAACAATGTAATTTCTTTGTGATTTGAATGCATTTTTCCTGCTGTGTGAAGCACTTTGAATTGCCTTGTGTATAAATGTGCTCTACAAATAAACTTGCCTATATGTGGCTGATTATTTTAAAGAGAAATTATGATAAACTTGTTACAAAAGCGCAACAACCAATTATTATTCAATCAACACGTCAAATCCTCCACGAGACAAATATAATAATGCACCTGAGCCCAAACCCACGGACGCACGGCACCGACGCGTTTTGGATGAACACAAACGCGGCCATCATCGCGGAGAAGCGCGCGGCCCGGACCTGGTCCAAACACCACGCGCGCGGGAGAACGTGAGTGCCTGGTCCTGGTCCTGGTCCTGGTCCTGGTCCTGGTCTGGTCCTGGTCTGGTCCTGGTCCTGGTCCTGGTCCTGGTCTGGTCCTGGTCTGGTCCTGGTCCTGGTCCTGGTCCTGGTCTGGTCCTGGTCCTGGTCTGGTCCTGGTCCTGGTCCTGGTTTAGACCTGGTTTAGACCCGGTTTAGACCTGGTTTAGTCCTGGTTTAGACCTGGTTTAGACCTGGTTTAGACCTGGTTTAGACCTGGTTTAGTCCTGGTTTAGACCTGGTTTAGACCTGGTTTAGACTTGCATTTGTCCTTGTCCTTGTTTAGACCTGGTTTAGTCCTGGTTTAGACCTGGTTTAGACCTGGTTTAGACCTGGTTTAGTCCTGGTTTAGACCTGGTTTAGTCCTGGTTTAGACCTGGTTTAGTCCTGGTTTAGTCCTGGTTTAGTCCTGGTTTAGACCTGGTTTAGTCCTGGTTTAGACCTGGTTTAGACCTGGTTTGGACCTGGTTTAGTCCTGGTTTAGTCCTGGTTTAGTCCTGGTTTAGACCTGGTTTAGACCTGGTTTAGTCCTGGTTATGACCTGGTTTAGACCTGGTTTAGTCCTGGTTTAGTCCTGGTTTAGACCTGGTTTAGTCCTGGTTTAGACCTGGTTTAGTCCTGGTTTAGTCCTGGTTTAGACCTGGTTTAGACCTGGTTTAGACCTGGTTTAGTCCTGGTTATGACCTGGTTTAGACCTGGTTTAGTCCTGGTTTAGTCCTGGTTTAGACCTGGTTTAGACCTGGTTTAGACCTGGTTTAGACCTGGTTTAGACCTGGTTTAGTCCTGGTTTAGTCCTGGTTTAGTCCTGGTTTAGACCTGGTTTAGACCTGGTTTAGACCTGGTTTAGTCCTGGTTTAGTCCTGGTTTAGTCCTGGTTTAGACCTGGTTTAGACCTGGTTTAGACTTGCATTTGTCCTTGTCCTGGTTTAGACCTGGTTTAGTCCTGGTTTAGACCTGGTTTAGACCTGGTTTAGACCTGGTTTAGACCTGGTTTAGTCCTGGTTTAGACCTGGTTTAGACCTGGTTTAGACCTGGTTTAGACTTGCATTTGTCCTTGTCCTGGTTTAGACCTGGTTTAGTCCTGGTTTAGACCTGGTTTAGACCTGGTTTAGACCTGGTTTAGACCTGGTTTAGTCCTGGTTTAGACCTGGTTTAGACCTGGTTTAGACCTGGTTTAGACCTGGTTTAGACTTGCATTTGTCCTTGTCCTGGTTTAGCTCCGCTTGACTCAGTGTTTAGTCCTGGTCTTGATCCTAGTTTTGATTTCGTTTGGTCCTGATGAATAGTCCCGGTTCATTCCCGGTTCACTGCAGCTTTCATCCACATTTGCAGTGATTTTCCGTGATGCGTCGCCGCGTCCAGCCTCGTCTCCCGACCCTCCGCGGCCCGCTCCCCCGCTCTGCTGAGCCCTGCACCGGGGGAGAAACGCCGCAGTCCGCCGCTCCGCACGTACCTTTCCACCGACGCGCTCCATCTTGGTCCCCCAGACGCCGCTACGGTCGCGATCCAGGCTCCGTGTCCGTCATCTCCGGTGCGCTCGGGCGGTTGGCATGGCACGGACGCGCGGAGGGCAGCAGCCAGCGGGCGGTGAGAGGGTCGTGGGGCCGAGCAGGAGCGCGCGGTGTCGGGGCTGCTTCTCCGCGCAGGCTCCGCGCTCTTCTCTCTGTGGATGATGCGGGAAAAGCGCCGGACTCGAGCTTTAATAACGCAACCCGGAGTCTCCCCTCCCCCCCGCCCCTCCGCATCCCACCGCGGGTACCAGCACACGTGCACGCGCGCAAACGGACACGCGCAGCATCCAACGCGGGAACAGCGCGTGCGCGTCACATCGGCCTCTGGAGGAGGAGGAGGAGGAGGAGAGAGGAAGAGGAGAGGAGGAGAGAGGAGAGAAGAGAGGATAAGAAGGGGAGGAGGGGAGAGAGGAAGAGGAGAGGGGGAGAGAGGAGGAGGGGAGAGAGGAAGAGGAGAGGAGGAGAGAAGAAAGTGGGAGGAGAGGATGAGAAGAGGGTGAGGGGAGAGAGGAAGAGGAGAGAGTAAAGGAGGAGGAGGAGAGAGGAGGAGGAGAGAAGGGGAGAGAGGAAGAGGGGATGAGAAGGAGGAGAGGGGTGAAGGAGAAAGAGGAGGAGGTGGAGAGGAGGAGAGTGCAGTCTGTTCTGATCTTTGGTCCTGAGGAAAGTTCTTGTTTGAATCTCAACTGCAGCTCGTATTTTTAACGTTTACATATTATTTGTAAATGACACTTAATTTAATTCATATTTAATCCTTGGATTCACATCGTGCCTTTCATAACACTCAAAGACAGCCACTGGCGTAGCCACAGCTGCCCTGGGGCGTGTCTCCCCTCCACGTCCCGACCACGCCCACTTCTGGCGGCTGTGTCAGGTGATCGTCTCATGATGTTTGTGGAGCTTCACTCAAAAGAAACTGTCTTCACTCGCTCCTCAAAATGTCCAGATTGTTTGCATTTTTAGTGATTTTTTGTATTTACCTTTTGTCATTTTTGCAAGTGCAAGAAAATATATCAAAGTATACGAAAGTGAAATATAGAAGACGTCAGACTTTGTGTCAGTTTTTGTTTCATGTGGAAAGGCAGAGAAATGACAGGGAAACGGAGCCTACACCGGGGCCCAACATCTCCTCCTGGGAACACTCCGGTAAGCAGAGCCACGCCCGGGAGATCCACCTTAAGTCCACCTTAAGTCCACCCTAAGTCCACCTTAAGTCCACCTTAAGTCCACCCTAAGTCCACCCTAAGTCCACCTTAAGTCCACCCTAAGTCCACCCTAAGTCCACCTTAAGTCCACCCTAAGTCCACCTTAAGTCCACCTTAAGTCCACCCTAAGTCCACCCTAAGTCCACCTTAAGTCCACCCTAAGTCCACCTTAAGTCCACCCTAAGTCCACCCTAAGTCCACCTTAAGTCCACCCTAAGTCCACCCTAAGTCCACCTTAAGTCCACCTTAAGTCCACCCTAAGTCCACCTTAAGTCCACCTTAAGTCCACCTTAAGTCCACCTTAAGTCCACCCTAAGTCCACCCTAAGTCCACCTTAAGTCCACCTTAAGTCCACCTTAAGTCCACCCTAAGTCCACCTTAAGTCCACCTTAAGTCCACCCTAAGTCCACCTTAAGTCCACCTTAAGTCCACCTTAAGTCCACCCTAAGTCCACCTTAAGTCCACCTTAAGTCCACCTTAAGTCCACCTAAAGTCCACCTTAAGTCCACCCTAAGTCCACCTTAAGTCCACCTTAAGTCCACCTAAAGTCCACCTTAAGTCCACCTAAAGTCCACCTTAAGTCCACCTAAAGTCCACCTTAAGTCCACCTAAAGTCCACCTTAAGTCCACCTTAAGTCCACCTTAAGTCCACCTTAAGTCCACCTTAAGTCCACCCTAAGTCCACCTTAAGTCCACCTTAAGTCCACCTTAAGTCCACCCTAAGTCCACCTTAAGTCCACCCTAAGTCCACCTTAAGTCCACCTTAAGTCCACCTTAAGTCCACCTTAAGTCCACCCTAAGTCCACCCTAAGTCCACCCTAAGTCCACCTTAAGTCCACCCTAAGTCCACCTTAAGTCCACCTTAAGTCCACCCTAAGTCCACCTTAAGTCCACCCTAAGTCCACCTTAAGTCCACCTTAAGTTCACCTTAAGTCCACCCTAAGTCCACCTTAAGTCCACCTTAAGTCCACCTTAAGTCCACCCTAAGTCCACCCTAAGTCCACCTTAAGTCCACCCTAAGTCCACCTTAAGTCCACCCTAAGTCCACCCTAAGTCCACCCTAAGTCCACCCTAAGTCCACCTTAAGTCCACCTTAAGTCCACCCTAAGTCCACCTTAAGTTCACCTTAAGTCCACCCTAAGTCCACCTTAAGTCCACCTTAAGTCCACCTTAAGTCCACCCTAAGTCCACCTTAAGTCCACCTTAAGTCCACCTTAAGTCCACCTTAAGTCCACCCTAAGTCCACCTTAAGTCCACCTTAAGTCCACCTTAAGTCCACCCTAAGTCCACCTTAAGTCCACCTTAAGTCCACCTTAAGTCCACCTTAAGTCCACCCTAAGTCCACCTTAAGTCCACCTTAAGTCCACCTTAAGTCCACCCTAAGTCCACCCTAAGTCCACCCTAAGTCCACCCTAAGTCCACCTTAAGTCCACCTTAAGTCCACCTTAAGTCCACCTTAAGTCCACCCTAAGTCCACCTTAAGTCCACCTTAAGTCCACCTTAAGTCCACCCTAAGTCCACCCTAAGTCCACCTTAAGTCCACCTTAAGTCCACCTTAAGTCCACCTTAAGTCCACCTAAAGTCCACCTTAAGTCCACCCTAAGTCCACCTTAAGTCCACCTTAAGTCCACTTTAAGTCCACCTTAAGTCCACCTAAAGTCCACCTTAAGTCCACCTAAAGTCCACCTTAAGTCCACCTTAAGTCCACTTTAAGTCCACCTTAAGTCCACCTAAAGTCCACCTTAAGTCCACCTAAAGTCCACCTTAAGTTCACCTTAAGTCCACCCTAAGTCCACCTTAAGTCCACCTTAAGTCCACCTTAAGTCCACCCTAAGTCCACCTTAAGTCCACCTTAAGTCCACCTTAAGTCCACCTTAAGTCCACCCTAAGTCCACCTTAAGTCCACCTTAAGTCCACCTTAAGTCCACCCTAAGTCCACCTTAAGTCCACCTTAAGTCCACCTTAAGTCCACCTCAAGTCCACCCTAAGTCCACCTTAAGTCCACCTTAAGTCCACCTTAAGTCCACCCTAAGTCCACCCTAAGTCCACCCTAAGTCCACCTTAAGTCCACCTTAAGTCCACCTTAAGTCCACCTTAAGTCCACCCTAAGTCCACCCTAAGTCCACCTTAAGTCCACCTTAAGTCCACCTTAAGTCCACCCTAAGTCCACCTTAAGTCCACCTTAAGTCCACCTTAAGTCCACCCTAAGTCCACCCTAAGTCCACCTTAAGTCCACCTTAAGTCCACCTTAAGTCCACCTTAAGTCCACCCTAAGTCCACCTTAAGTCCACCTTAAGTCCACCCTAAGTCCACCCTAAGTCCACCTTAAGTCCACCTTAAGTCCACCCTAAGTCCACCTTAAGTCCACCTTAAGTCCACCTTAAGTCCACCTAAAGTCCACCTTAAGTCCACCCTAAGTCCACCTTAAGTCCACCTTAAGTCCACTTTAAGTCCACCTTAAGTCCACCTAAAGTCCACCTTAAGTCCACCTAAAGTCCACCTTAAGTCCACCTAAAGTCCACCTTAAGTCCACCCTAAGTCCACCTTAAGTCCACCTTAAGTCCACTTTAAGTCCACCCTAAGTCCACCTTAAGTCCACCCTAAGTCCACCTTAAGTCCACCTTAAGTCCACTTTAAGTCCACCCTAAGTCCACCTTAAGTCCACCTTAAGTCCACCTTAAGTCCACCTAAAGTCCACCTTAAGTCCACCTTAAGTCCACCTAAAGTCCACCTTAAGTCCACCCTAAGTCCACCTTAAGTCCACCTTAAGTCCACCTTAAGTCCACCTTAAGTCCACCCTAAGTCCACCCTAAGTCCACCTTAAGTCCACCTTAAGTCCACCTTAAGTCCACCCTAAGTCCACCCTAAGTCCACCTTAAGTCCACCCTAAGTCCACCTTAAGTCCACCTTAAGTCCACCTTAAGTCCACCTAAAGTCCACCTTAAGTCCACCTAAAGTCCACCTTAAGTCCACCCTAAGTCCACCTTAAGTCCACCTTAAGTCCACTTTAAGTCCACCCTAAGTCCACCTTAAGTCCACCTTAAGTCCACCTTAAGTCCACCTAAAGTCCACCTTAAGTCCACCTAAAGTCCACCTTAAGTCCACCCTAAGTCCACCTTAAGTCCACCTTAAGTCCACCTTAAGTCCACCCTAAGTCCACCTTAAGTCCACCTTAAGTCCACCTTAAGTCCACCCTAAGTCCACCTTAAGTCCACCTTAAGTCCACCTTAAGTCCACCCTAAGTCCACCTTAAGTCCACCTTAAGTCCACCTAAAGTCCACCTTAAGTCCACCTTAAGTCCACCTTAAGTCCACCCTAAGTCCACCCTAAGTCCACCTTAAGTCCACCTTAAGTCCACCTTAAGTCCACCTTAAGTCCACCCTAAGTCCACCTTAAGTCCACCTTAAGTCCACCTTAAGTCCACCCTAAGTCCACCCTAAGTCCACCCTAAGTCCACCCTAAGTCCACCCTAAGTCCACCCTAAGTCCACCTTAAGTCCACCTTAAGTCCACCTTAAGTCCACCTTAAGTCCACCCTAAGTCCACCCTAAGTCCACCTTAAGTCCACCTTAAGTCCACCTTAAGTCCACCCTAAGTCCACCTTAAGTCCACCTTAAGTCCACCTTAAGTCCACCCTAAGTCCACCCTAAGTCCACCTTAAGTCCACCTTAAGTCCACCTTAAGTCCACCTTAAGTCCACCCTAAGTCCACCTTAAGTCCACCTTAAGTCCACCTAAAGTCCACCTTAAGTCCACCCTAAGTCCACCTTAAGTCCACCTTAAGTCCACTTTAAGTCCACCTTAAGTCCACCTAAAGTCCACCTTAAGTCCACCTAAAGTCCACCTTAAGTCCACCTAAAGTCCACCTTAAGTCCACCCTAAGTCCACCTTAAGTCCACCTTAAGTCCACTTTAAGTCCACCCTAAGTCCACCTTAAGTCCACCTAAAGTCCACCTAAAGTCCACCTTAAGTCCACCTTAAGTCCACCTAAAGTCCACCTTAAGTCCACCCTAAGTCCACCTTAAGTCCACCTTAAGTCCACCTTAAGTCCACCTTAAGTCCACCCTAAGTCCACCCTAAGTCCACCTTAAGTCCACCTTAAGTCCACCTTAAGTCCACCCTAAGTCCACCCTAAGTCCACCTTAAGTCCACCCTAAGTCCACCTTAAGTCCACCTTAAGTCCACCTAAAGTCCACCTTAAGTCCACCTAAAGTCCACCTTAAGTCCACCTTAAGTCCACCTAAAGTCCACCTTAAGTCCACCCTAAGTCCACCTTAAGTCCACCTTAAGTCCACTTTAAGTCCACCCTAAGTCCACCTTAAGTCCACCTTAAGTCCACCTTAAGTCCACCTAAAGTCCACCTTAAGTCCACCTAAAGTCCACCTTAAGTCCACCCTAAGTCCACCTTAAGTCCACCTTAAGTCCACCTTAAGTCCACCCTAAGTCCACCTTAAGTCCACCTTAAGTCCACCTTAAGTCCACCCTAAGTCCACCTTAAGTCCACCTTAAGTCCACCTTAAGTCCACCCTAAGTCCACCTTAAGTCCACCTTAAGTCCACCTAAAGTCCACCTTAAGTCCACCTTAAGTCCACCTTAAGTCCACCCTAAGTCCACCTTAAGTCCACCTTAAGTCCACCTTAAGTCCACCCTAAGTCCACCTTAAGTCCACCTTAAGTCCACCTAAAGTCCACCTTAAGTCCACCTTAAGTCCACCTTAAACCTTCACCTGGCGAAACATCAGCTCTGACCGATCGTTTCATCGGATGTTTGCTCGTGACCCGCCGCATGTCGCGTGTCGTGCGTTTTCACGTGCGTCCGCGGCAACACTTAATCCCTGTGTGTAAATCAGATGCCCTCCCGTCCTCCCACACCCCCCCGGGGCGTGGTCCGAGCACAGCATAAACGGTTCCTCGCTCGAACGTCCCGTTTGCGTTGCTCATCCACACACTCGCTTCTGTTTTGCGGCGGTTGTTTGTGTGACTTTATTGTTGCCGTGGAGACATTCAGCCGCTGTTTTCTTTACTAATGCTGCGCCGACGGTGGCATCTGTAATACGTGTGCCAACTTTACGTTTGAGGAGATGTAAGTGATGGATTCTGCGGCTTCAGGTCAGAGGTCACCGGGCTTTTTAGGGTCGAGGGTCACTTGACGAGCACGGCGTCGGTCAAGTCGCCTAAACGGGCCCATAACGACATCCATGTCCGTGTATTTTTACCATGTGGGGTTGCATTTGTCCTGCTTCTTGTGCACGATGAACATCACAATTTGTTCTTTTTATTGTAGTCGAGTGGCTGTGATCTGAACCTGACCAGACCAGACTCAGTGGCTCGGGACCAAACACGTGTACTTTACTAAACTTAATGGAAAACATCACAAATGGCATGTTTAGGTTTCAACCTGCAGAAAAAGAGAAAAGAAAACGCAGCTTTTGTGTGAGTTCGTCTCCAGTCAGGGATGAAAAAATGCCAAACAAACAATGCCAAAAGCGAGTTGTTTTAATCCTGTACAGTGATCCTATAACGCCGTTCACTTTTCTGTCTCGCTGCTTCGCGGATTTTCATCGTGCATTGTGTTCTGCATTCTGATTGGCTAAACACGGGCTAAACAGTCTCTGCGCGTCTTCTCTACCTGTGTGTCAATAACGTTATGGATTAATATGTACACGTACGTAAAACCACTTGCCAAATTGAAGTTTGCGAGGCCGGTGAGAGCGGCGCATGAGCTTCAATGTTTTATGGAGTATTTCATTGTATAATAATTGTAAAAAAATAAAGGTTTCTACTTCGCGGATTTTGCCTATTGCGGGTTCGTTTTGGAACGTGACCCCCGCGATAAACGAGGGTTCACTGTAATACAAAGGACCTGAAAGTGAAAGTACGTAGTCAGATTACAGTTCTCAGACTGGACAAAGGAACAGAATATTTAACTAAATACATTTTCAAAGTTGCACGTATTTACACGTGTCACTTGTTGGACCGCTGCTTTGTACTTCGACGAGAGGAAAACAGTATTCTCTCGAAGTAATCGGTCTCGAGCAGCAGCTGTGGGGTTGAACCAGGACCTTCTCGCTGTGAGCCCAAGTGCACACACACTTCTGCCCTGGGACTCGTGTGTGTCAGAGGTGTTTTGGCCCAGATCTGCCAAACACACTCAGGACCAGCTCCGTCACTGCAGCCGGAAGAGTGACGAGGAAGTAGCAGCGAGTACAAGTACAAGTACAAGTACAAGTACAAGTACAAGTACAAGTACAAGTACAAGTACAAGTACAAGTACAAGTACAAGTTCAAGTACAAGTACAAGTACAAGTACAAGTTCAAGTACAGCAGGTGAGACTTTATTGTCCTCATAAGGAAATTTGCCCTCTGCATTTGTCACGTCGTTGAGTGCTTCCAGCGCCCAGGACCAGGACCAGGTCATGGTCATGGTCATGGTCATGGTCATGGTCTGGAGGATTTGGTGCGCGTTTCTCACTCGGACACAGAGAGAAACATGTGAATTCCACAGAAAGGTCCGGGAGTCGAACCCAGAAGCCTCTTGCTGTGAGGGGAAAGCACTAACACTAAAGGCTTCGTTATAAAATATGAACTACCACGTTTACACAGAACTCAATGTGCCAGAAAATTTAACCAAAGTCCTCTCTGTGAGCTGCTGCATCTCCACAAATCTGACTCGTAGTTTGGGCTGGATTCTCCTCCTGCTTGTTTCCATGGAAATGTTAGCATAAAGCTTGCATAAATAATGTTCCGCAGTGTGGTTTTAATTTTCTATTTTTTTGTAAATAGTTCAGTGTTTGGCACGGAATTATCTGCTATCTTTATGTAGGCGGAGTTAAAATGAATGAGCAGGACACAGGAGGGGGTCGAACCCACGACCTCAGGAGTCAAACCCACAACCTCAGGAGTCAAACCCACAACCTCAGGAGTCAAACCCACAACCTCAGGAGTCAAACCCACAACCTCAGGAGTCAAACCCACGACCTCAGGAGTCAAACCCACAACCTCAGGAGTCAAACCCACGACCTCAGGAGTCAAACCCACGACCTCAGGGGTCAAACCCACGACCTCGTCACTGTGAACGACAGGGGGATGATGTTCTAGTTTCCAGAGTGAAACACAGGTAGAACATGCAGCTGCTGCAGTAACTCTCTCTGGCACTGAAAGCCTGGACGCACCCAGCCATAGCGTCCCGTGTCTAATGCTGAAAGGAGCACTCAGGTCTGGGGACGCTGAGCCCACAGACGAGCCCCTCAGCCTGGGCTTTGACCGTCCCGGACCCCCCCTCGCTCCGGCGTGGACCCTTTTGTGCCGAGCTGAATGAGGATGTTCTTTGGACTGGGATCGCTTACACGGGGAGGAGGGGCACGCCGCAGGGTTTTAACGTCTTAGAGTGCGCGTTTTACACGCCGTTTAAGCACAAGTTTGACCAATGATCAGTTTGTTTGGTTGTTATCACTTTTGTTTGTTCCACACGTGTCAAGGAAAAGTTTGTGAGGAAAAGTGAATCAAAGTGAATCAAGGTTTGAGAGCGAGCGGTCGTAAAACAAGCGCGCACACAAAATGTACACGTCTTTTTTACAATTTAACTCTTTTTTTTTACAATTTATTTTTTAACTCTTTTACTCACGCTTTGTCTGTAAATGTGGAAATCAAAATATTGGTTGGTTGGATCTGATGTATTATGTTCGAGTGAAGTTCTTTAATTGTGTTGTTTATTCAATATTTTGAGAAAGTTCAAAACAACTTAAAGTTCTCATGAAGGTTCTCCTGTTTCTCTAATCCTGACTCAGTTCGATGGGAGGGCACCCGTGGTAAATATTCATCCGTTTTTACTTCCGTTAAGTTGCAGTTTGTGAAAATATTTAGAAAAATAAAGAGTTTAAAATGACAGGGAGACGAGCTGAATCCCTCTGTGATGTCATCAGTGTGCGACACAGAGACAGTTTAAACCATGGTTGGACTGAATAAAGGTGTTTTATGGTCTTATTGTGTCAGATCAGAACTGTTTATGTTCATGAGGAGTTTGGCTCTCGTTTACAGCCTGGTTGCTAGGTAACAGCTGTGGAATTACCTCTATCCGTGTCATATCTGCGCTCGCGTCCAACCAGGAAGTATGAGGCAGCACAAAGACCATACGGGAGTATCCCACACATGCCGAGGATGTGATGAAACACCGTCAAGCCACCATCGGGGACGTTTTTAGGAGAGCATGAAACTGTTTGACCCTCTCCCGCAATCGTACGTTCATCCTGACGTTTGTGGCCCGATTACAGCTCTTTCACCTTCCGCCACCGTCACAAAACGAGATAACTACTACCAAAGAACAAAGGCAGAAACAAAGGCAGGATTGTGCAGTTTAAAGCTTCAGAAAACCATCTAGCGCACAAAAAGGAAAAGCCCATCCCCGCATTATGTGCCCCCCAGAATAAATGCGACCGCCTTGAATATGTGACTGTGGCGTCCTTGTGCGTTTACACCGGTTTATTCATGTGACTGTCGCGTCCTTGTGCGTTTACACCGGTTTATTCATGTGACTGTCGCGTCCTTGTGCGTTTACACCGGTTTATTCATGTGACTGTCGCGTCCTTGTGCGTTTACACCGGTTTATTCATGTGACTGTCGCGTCCTTGTGCGTTTACACCGGTTTATTCATGTGACTGTCGCGTCCTTGTGCGTTTACACCGGTTTATTCATGTGACTGTCGCGTCCTTGTGCGTTTACACCGGTTTATTCATGTGACTGTCGCGTCCTTGTGCGTTTACACCGGTTTATTCATGTGACTGTCGCGTCCTTGTGCGTTTACACCGGTTTATTCATGTGACTGTCGCGTCCTTGTGCGTTTACACCGGTTTATTCATGTGACTGTCGCGTCCTTGTGCGTTTACACCGGTTTATTCATGTGACTGTCGCGTCCTTGTGCGTTTACACCGGTTTATTCATGTGACTGTCGCGTCCTTGTGCGTTTACACCGGTTTATTCATGTGACTGTCGCGTCCTTGTGCGTTTACACCGGTTTATTCATGTGACTGTCGCGTCCTTGTGCGTTTACACCGGTTTATTCATGTGACTGTAGCGTTCCACCCTCACCACAGACTTACTACATGCACGTGAAGCTGGTGGTTGTATGTGGAACTGCACCTTAAAGGACACGGAGAGAACTGCTCACACTGTCAGAGGGCGGTGAAATTATGAGCATGTAATAATAATGATAAGAATATCAAGGTTTATATCATGTATCTATTATCTTCAGTCAGATAATGTCGGTTATACCTTATGTCATATTATACTTGTTAAACATCTGAGAGGGTCCAATGCCCAAGTAAAAGTTTAGGTCCAGCAACGCTCCTGGTCCTGGTTTAGTCTTGGTTTAGATCTGGTTTTGTCCTGGTCCAGTCCTGTTTTGGTCCTGGTTTAGTCCTGTTTTAGTCCGGTTTTAGACCTGGTTTAGGCCTGTATTAGTCCTGTATTAGACCTGGTTTAGTCCTAGTTTGGTCCTGTTTTAGACCTGGTTTAGGTCTGTTTTAGTCCTGTTTTAGACCTTTTTTATGTCTGTTTTAGGCCTGTTTTAGACCTGGTTTATGTCTGTTTTAGTCCTGGTTCAGTTTTTTTTCTGTCCACAAGAGTTCGCTGTTTCTCCACAGATGGCGCGCCTGAGCGCCTGCCTCACGCATGCGCAGTCTGTTTCGTTGCTTTCTAGCCGTTTTCCCGGAGTTTGATGAAACACAAACGAAACAAAACAGCGCATTTTTCGGATTAAACGTTCAAACCACAGACGGAGTGGCATCTCACGTACGTACGCCTGCAAGACACGTCCACGACACATTTAGTCTTTCTCTACGGCTTTGTTTTGCTCGGGTTTTGCCGTGTTAGCTGCTGTTAGCCACCGTTAGCCGCTGCTGTTGGCCGCACATGAGCTTTCACGGCGTTTCTCCAGCGCTCATATATATTCATGTTTATTATATTATTATTATTCATGTTTATTATATTATTTTTATTCATGTTTATTATATTATTTTTATTAATGTTCATTATATCATTTTTATATCATCCAGAAAGAAACTGACTGAAGGTGTGATTGAGTTTAAGAGGCACCAATAAACATCCCTAAAATGAAGCGACAAAACGTTTTAAAATGAGGGTGTATTTAACTCTTTTGTGTTATATACATTTTAAATTTTTGCAAACAATTACATTTATTGAATATTAAAAACGTTTTGCATTGTTTTGCTTGACTGTAGCATTATTATTATTATGTGGCTTTGGACTGTGACAATAATGTAAACTGGGGTTATGCAACATTTTAGAAGATTTTTTTATTTTTAAATTGTTAATCACTTCACGATTCATTTCTGAAAGTCATGGATTCATTATTATAAATATTTCCTTTCATAACGTATTATCAGAAGGTTTAGGGCCATTTCTGTATACATTTAACAAAATAATCATTAGTAATAAATTGAGTTGGAAAATTGTTCAGTATTTTTAGATTTACATTTCTGAAAACACAATGTTATCAGTTTATAATAATTCTCTTTTGCCGTTTATTTCGTCTGGTCTATGGGTAATATCTATAAAAAATGTGTAAAGTGTGACGTCTCTTCTGTTATCGTTTATTAATACACACTTTTCTGTCGGAACAATAATCAAAAGACCAAAGTCAATTTTCATGTGACTTCAAAGAGAAGTATTTTAATTTCAATATTTCTGAAAAATGTTGTAGTGTTTATTCTAAACGTGTGAAGACGCAGATGTGTTTCAGAACGTGTTTGTAGAGTCTGAAGGTCCCACAGTATTATTATAACAGTATTTTACAGTTAAAAGTCCTTCTCAATCTTAATATTTATCATAAATAATAATATTGGGATTGTTTGTCCTCAGAATGCAGACGTGTCCCGTGTCCTCTCTGATGTCTCTCCTTTGCCCCGGCCTGGCTGTAGGACCCTCTCTGTTCTGTGGGGGAGCGCTCGGTCTGTGGTGGGTGGGGCTTCCTCTGGAGGCGGGCTCTGAGCTGCCGAGGGGGCGGGGCTTACCACAGGACGTGACTAATTGCACGGTGAGTCTGGTTATTGAGCGTCTGCGTCATAAAGCAGACACTATATGTTCTTGTATTCTTATATTATATTTTCCAGATCAGGATTTTCCTGATTTTTGACGCGTTTCAACTTCTTAACTTCTTAAGTTAAACCTCTTTACGATCGCTTTCACCGTCTAAGAGGGGCTTTTGCTTTTGACATTTGAACATCTTGTATTTTTTTCAGTATTTGCCAAAGTAAATTGCTAATACTAACGCTAATGCTAATTAGTGTTAGCATTAACGTCTCTACAGGGAGGAGGGGGTGCAGCCGGGTCACTGAGGCTCTCTCTCTCTTTCTCCCTGCTCAGGTCTGTGTTCAGCACCATCTTGCAATTTGTCAGAACAAACAACTATTTGAGTCGCAAACAACACAATCTTTAACTGTGAATTACTGAGCAAAACGCAGCAGAAAACATGGATGGGCGGGAAGGCTGAATATTTCTTAACAAATATTGAAAATTTTCAACAACGTACTCTGACACACATGCAGTACTTTCACACACATGTAGTACTTTTCCACAAATGTTGCACATTACACTTCTTTACACAACTAAACTACATTACACAACTTAAGCTTAAACAAACTAGTACTGGAGCTAAAGATTAAAGTCTTTAGACTTTAAAGATTAAAGACTAAAGAATAAAGAGTGAAAACTTTTCAGACCACATCTGAATATTTGATTTAAAAAGGTGTTGTAGGGCACATAAAAGCTCATTTTGGTTATAATCTGACCTCAGCTGTTGGTATGAAAGGAAAAGGTTTGTTCTAGTGTTCTACTGCACATAAAAAGGTATTTGAAACAAACGGGGGGTTAGAACCACAAAAGTCCACGAGCCATGGAATAGAATGTTCATTCCATGGAATGCTCAAGTTTATTGTTCTTCCCCTGGTTTCTTATTTCTATTCGTCATGTTCATACTCAGGCATTTTTGACGTTTCACAGGTCTTTCCTTCTGCTGCTGTCACACTCTACAACAAACACTGTTAGCCCCGAACATGTGCAATACTGACTTAACCATGTGCAATACCGTCATATTCATGTGCAATTACTGTCGTGATCACACGCAATAATGTCACATTCATGTGCATATCACTGATGTAAATAGAGTGTTTATTTTACCATTATTAGGCTGCCCCAAATTAATTATCTGTTTGCTGTAACCCGACCCACCATTTTTCAAGTGGGTAGGTAGGTAAATTATTTATTTATTTTAACTTTGAAGGCAAAAAAAAGATCCAAAATTAATTGTGTGTTTGGTGTAACCCTACCAATTTTTTTCAAGTGGGTAAGTAGGAAGGTAATTTTTATTTATTTTTTTAACTTAAAAGCATAAAAAATTCCAAATTAGTATATAGAATTTTATGATAATTTGCCTATGAAATTAAGTTAATATTATCATTTATCAAAAGAGATGCTACCGTAAATGTCCATCCATCCATCCATCTTCTGCCGCTTTATCCGGGGCCGGGTCGCGGGGGCAGCAGTCTGAGCAGGGACTCCCAGACTTCCTTCTCCCCAGACACTTCCTCTAACTCCTCCGGGGGGATCCCGAGGCGTTCCCAGGCTAGCCGAGAGACAGTCTCTCCAGCGTGTCCTGGGTCTTCCCCGGGGCCTCTTCCCGGTGGGACATGCCTGAAACACCTCCCGAGGGAGGCGCCCAGGAGGCATCCGGAACAGATGCCCGAGCCACCTCAGCTGGAGGAGCAGCGGCTCTACTCCGAGCTCCCCCCGTGTGGCCGAGCTCCTCACCTTATCTCTAAGGGAGCGCCCAGCCACACGGCGGAGGAAACTCATTTCGACCGCTTGTATCCGCGATCTTGTCCTTTGGGTCACTACCCAAAGCTCATGACCATAGGTGAGGTCAGAACGTAGACCGACCGGTAAATAGAGAGCTTTGCCTTTCGGCTCAGCTCCCTCTTTACCACAACGGTCCGATGCAGCGACTGCATCACTGCAGCCGCTGCACCGATCCGCCTGTCGATCTCACGCTCCATCCTTCCCTCACTCGTGAACAAGACCCCAAGATACTTGAACTCCTCCACTTGGGGCAAGGACACCCCACCCACCTGGAGAGGGCAAGCCACCTTTTTCCGGTCGAGAACCATGGCCTCGGATTTGGAGGTGCTGATTCTCATCCCAGCCGCTTCACACTCGGCTACAAACCATCCCAGTGCATGTTGCAGGTCCGGGTTTGATGGAGCCATCAGGACAACATCGTCTGCAAACAGCAGAGATGAGATCCTGTGGTCCCCAAACCGGACACCCTCCGACCCCTGACTGCGCCTAGAAATTCTGTCCATAAAAATTATGAACAGAACCGGTGACAAAGGGCAGCCCTGAGGAGTCCAACATGCACTGGGAACAGGTCTGACTTACTGCCGGCAATGCGAACACAGCTCCTGCTCCGGTCATACAGGGACCGGACAGCCCTGAGCAAAGGGCCCCGGACCCCGTACTCCCGGAGCACCCCCCAAAGGACACCTCGAGGGACACGGTCGAAAGCCTTCTCCAGATCCACAAAGCACATGTGGACTGGTTGGGAAAACTCCCATGAACCCTCGAGCACCCGATGGAGGGTATAGAGCTGGTCCAGTGTTCCACGACCGGGACGAAAACCACTCTGCTCCTCCTGAATCCGAGGTTCGACTATCGGTCGGATTCTCCTCTCCAGTACCTTGGAATAGACCTTACCAGGGAGGCTGAGGAGTGTGATCCCTCTGTAGTTGGAGCACACCCTCCGGTCCCCCTTCTTGAACAGAGGGACCACCACCCCGGTCTGCCAGTCCAGAGGCACGGTCCCCGAACGCCACGCAATGTTGCATGAGACGTGTCAACCAAGACAGTCCTACAACATCCAGATACTTTAGGTCCTCAGGGCAGATCTCATCCACCCCCAGAGCCCTGCCACCGAGGAGTTTGCGAACAACCTCAGTGACTTCAGCTTGGGTGATGGATGAGCCAGCCTCCGAGTCCCCGGTCTCTACTTCCTCTTCGGTAGACGTGACTGAGGGATTAAGGAGATCCTTAAATGTACAAAACAAAAAAATGAATAAGTCTACCCAATAAACTATTTTTGTACAGGACAAATTATTTTATTTTTTGACCATTTTCATGTCGTAGAATCGTCGACGTCTTGGTCATCATATATGACAAATTATGCATATTTCAGCCCACCGTCAAATCCCGTTTTTTCTATTCTGCCAGTGACACGCAGTGACCGCCAGGGGTCAGGCTTCAACAGACAATGACTTAAACGTTCTCCGCTCGTGTCAAGTTTCATTTTCATTTCTTTTCGGCTTCGTAATATTTTTAGCGAGTTCCAGTGATACAAAATTATTCAACACGGCGCTTTTTTGAAAAAACGGTCGGTGAGTCGGCGAAATATAAGAAAAATAAAAGAATTTGGCATAATTTTGACAATGCTGATTTTTTTTTTTCAGTCGGCTATAATTTTGACGGCTCGGTCGGGTTACGGCAAACAGACATATTGTTTTGCTCTGCCTTATTAGTATTATTTTGTCTTATGCTAGCTGTTTTTATTTTATTTTACCTTTATTTTTCCCCTCCATTCCTTATTAAGAAAGGGGAGGTTTTGTCTATAGGAGTTTTTGTTTATAAGAGTTTTGTTTATAAGAGTTCTTCTATTAAAAGTGTTTTTTAAACTTCCTATAAGTTTTCTGTCCTTTTCCTCTGTATCTACTGCGTTGCAACAATGACATTTTCCCATGTGTGGACAATAAAGGAATATCTTATCTTATCTTATAGTTCCTCTCAGGGCAGAAGGGTTCATAGGATTTAGCTTTGGTTCTGACGATGTTTTACGCTGCTGTTTGTGACTGACTTCAGACTCTTCTCTGATTGGTTCTTCTACAGGAGATCACGGCCAATCAAAACACTTGGACGCCTTTGTTCCTTCGGTAAGTGCACGTTTAAACACCTGCAGGAGCTTTAACGACAGAAAAGACTGGACTGGACTTTGCTCTAATCCAATAATCATTTTGATCTCAGAAAATGTTAAAATGAAAGATTTCACACAAAATAAAACGTGATGCACCAAATAAAAAACGAAACAATCGAGCGATCGTGAAATAAACATTGTAAACAAAGAAATGATGATACTATATTAATTAAGTTTATGTAAAAATGCTGTCGCTGGGAGGTCGTGTTCTTCAGCTAAAGACGTTTCATGAACCTAAAGAACCTTAAATGTGGCTCTAAACGTCTGAACTTTGCTCCGTCAGTTTTGCCCGTCAGAGTCGGTCTGAGCAGAACCTCTGGGTCCAAACCCAGGACCAGAGCGTCAGAGCCACACGGACCATCCAGACCGGGACCGAACTCCTGCTGGACCCAGGCCCAGAGCCAGGCCCAGAGCCAGGCCCAGAGCCAGGCCCAGAGCCAGGCCCAGAGCCAGGCCCAGAGCCAGGCCCAGAGCCAGGCCCAGAGCCAGGTAAAACCAGGACTGCACCGGGACTGGACCAGATCTAAACCAGGACTAAACCAGGACCTAATCAGGATTACAAATCCAGAACTAAAACTTTGACCTTCTTTTGACATTGTGTAACTTATTTTCATGTTTTAAAAGTTCTTAAACTCTTTGTTTAAGTCTTTGTCAATTGTAGGTTTTATTTTCTAAAGTGATTCATGTTTTTGGTTCAAATGACTTTATTTAGACCCGGTCGCCGATGGAAACTCATTTACCAAAACAACAGTAAACAAAGCGGACAAGTGCTTAATATCAAAGGAAACTGAGAGCAATGGGTCCAAAATGGAGGACAGCGAAGCCAGCGCGACAAAGAAGAAAAGAGGAAAGAACCAAACGCCACGAAACAAAACCGTGTGGAAAACGACAGCCTCAGAAAACGACCCGGTGAAAGACTCACAGAGACTCAAAAAGGACGAAGCTCAGAGACGCAGAGGAGAAAATCAGGAGACGGCGCCACCTACTGTCCGCTGCAGCTCACGTTTGGCACTGAAGCCCCGTCGGGTCCATTGTTTGTCCACCAGAGTGACGCCTCCTGCCCACAAACCAGCTCCGACTGAGAGGAAACCACAGGAGCAGACGGAGAGCCCGGCAGGAGCACAGGTACATCGTAAATATACAAATACATTTACAAATACTTCATCGGGCAAAGGACTCTTCAGGCAGAGCAGTTTTAGGGGAGGAACAGCCCTCAGGACAAAAGTCTGTTTGTGTCTCTGTGTGTTTGCGCTGTGTTTTTATCACGACTACGAACGTCCAAAAGGAGATAGACCTGCCTGGGGCGGTCTGGGGGTCCTGTCCCCAAAAAATGTAACATAACAAATCACATGACCAGTCGTTTGGGGCACTTTGGGGGTTTGTAGCAGGTCAGGGTAATTTTTGGTCACTATATATCGTTCTATTAAAAACTCTCAGCGATATCTCTCTTCTGAATCAGGCCGTTACCGCGGGGACGACGGGCGAAGCCGTTACCGCGGGGACGACGGGCGAGGCCGTTACCGCGGGGACGACGAGCGGGCGGGAGCGGCGACACGCCTGTCCAACGTGTGGCAAGAGGTTTTTCCAGAAGAGCCACTTGAAGAAGCACGAGGTCACCCACGGCAACGAGAAACCATTCAGCTGCGACAAGTGTGAGAGAAGATACTGCTCCAAAGAGAGCTACAGGGCTCACCAGGTACTCGACCAGGACCGGACCTGGTACTCGACCAGGACCGGACCAGGTACTCGACCAGGACCGGACCAGGTACTCGACCAGGACCGGACCAGGTACTCGACAAGGACCGGACCAGGTACTCGACAAGGACCGGACCAGGTACTCGACCAGGACCGGACCAGGTACTCGACCAGGACCGGACCAGGTACTCGACAAGGACCGGACCAGGTACTCGACAAGGACCGCACTAGGTACTCGACCAGGACCGGACCAGGTCCTCGACCAGGACCGGACCAGGTCCTCAACCAGGACCGGACCTGGTACTCGACCAGGACCGGACCTGGTACTCGACCAGGACCGGACCAGGTACTCGACCAGGACCGGACCAGGTACTCGACAAGGACCGGACCAGGTACTCGACAAGGACCGGACCAGGTACTCGACAAGGACCGGACCAGGTACTCGACAAGGACCGCACTAGGTACTCGACAAGGACCGGACCAGGTACTCGACAAGGACCGCACTAGGTACTCGACCAGGACCGGACCAGGTCCTCAACCAGGACCGGACCTGGTACTCAACCAGGACTAGACCTGGACCAGAGCAGGACCAGACTAGGACCAGACCAGGTACTCAACTAGAACGGGACCAGGACGAGACCAGGACTAGACCAGGTACTCGACCAGGACCGGACCTGGTACTCGACCAGGACCGGACCAGGTACTCGACCAGGACCGGACCAGGTACTCGACCAGGACCGGACCAGGTACTCGACAAGGACCGGACCAGGTACTCGACAAGGACCGGACCAGGTACTCGACCAGGACCGGACCAGGTACTCGACCAGGACCGGACCAGGTACTCGACAAGGACCGCACTAGGTACTCGACCAGGACCGGACCAGGTCCTCAACCAGGACCGGACCTGGTACTCGACCAGGACCGGACCAGGTACTCGACCAGGACCGGACCAGGTACTCGACAAGGACCGGACCAGGTACTCGACAAGGACCGGACCAGGTACTCGACAAGGACCGGACCAGGTACTCGACAAGGACCGGACCAGGTACTCGACAAGGACCGCACTAGGTACTCGACCAGGACCGGACCTGGTACTCAACCAGGACTAGACCTGGACCAGAGCAGGACCAGACTAGGACCAGACCAGGTACTCAACTAGAACGGGACCAGGACGAGACCAGGACTAGACCAGGTACTCGACCAGGACCGGACCAGGTACTCGACAAGGACCGGACCAGGTACTCAACCAGGACCGGACCTGGTACTCAACCAGGACTAGACCTGGACCAGAGCAGGACCAGACTAGGACCAGACCAGGTACTCAACTAGAACGGGACCAGGACGAGACCAGGACTAGACCAGATACTCAACCAAGACTAGACCAGGTACTCAACCACAACGAGACCAGGACTAGACCAGGACTAGACCAGGACTAGACCAGGACCAGACCAGGACTAGACCAGGACTAGACCAGGACTAGACCAGGACTAAACCAGGACTAAAGCAGGACTGTGTTTGCTGTTCCTCAGTTACTCCACCAGGGGGCACGCCCTTTCCCGTGTCCGCTCTGTCCAAAGGCCTACGGTCTAAAACGGGACCTGAAGGAGCACCTGGTCCTGCACTCTGGACTCAGACCGTACCAGTGTCCAGACTGTGGACGAGGCTTTACACGCCGGCCCTCGCTACGAGTTCACCGCCTGAACCACTGTGAGAGACGCCCCCGAGACCCCGAGACCAAGGTCTGAACCAGGACTGAACCAGGAATGAACCAGGACTAAACCAGGACTAAACCAGGACTGAACCAGGAATGAACCAGGACTAAACCAGGACTAAACCAGGACTAAACCAGGACTAAACCAGGACTAAACCAGGACTAAACCAGGACTGAACCAGGACTAAACCAGGACTAAACCAGGACTGAACCAGGAATGAACCAGGACTAAACCAGGACTAAACCAGGACTAAAGTAGGACTCGACAATAATTAATTATTAATTAATTAAATTAATGAACAATTACAACTTAAACAATCCTAACATTCAATTCCATCCATCCATTTTCTACCGCTTGTTCCCTTTCGGGGTCGCGGATGACTGGAGCCTATCCCAGTGACTTCGGGCTTTAGGCGGGGTCGCAACTCATCGCAGGGTTAACACAGAGACATAGACATTACAGACAGCCATTCACTCTCACATTCATTCACTCGGGCCAATTTAGAGTCACCAATTTTTACCTAACACATGCATGTCTTTGGACGGTGGGAGGAGCCGGAGAGATCATGTGATGTTGGTCTGGTTCTTGGGAGGCAAGAGCGCTAACCGCCTTTGCCACCGTGCACCCCTCAATTCAATTCCATATATTTTTTTTGTTACTAAATCAGCAGTCGCCTCATGGGGAGAACAACCCAGAACTAGACCAACAAGGTCAATGTCGACCCTCGGACTAACTAGGATCAAAGACCAAAAACCAAACCAGGACTAGGACAGGGAAACTAAAACAGGTCAAGACAAAACTAGGGACAACAACACATGGGAAACATGTGTTGTTGTCCCAGGATTAAACCCAGGTCTGAACCAGAACTAAACCAGGACTAAACCAGAACTAAACCAGGTCTCTGTTCCAGGTCCAGGTCCAGTGCTCAGTCTGCCTTAAGTTCCTGGCGAACTCTGGGTCTCTGAAGAACCACATGAAGGTCCACACAGGAGAGAAACCCCACGTCTGCCAGCACTGTGGAAAGAGTTTCAGCCAGAGAGGTACTGGACTGGGACTGGAAATCCCAGATTTGTCCAGCCTGAGTCCGGCCTAAGTCCGGCCTGAGTCCTGCCTAACTCTGGTCTGGTTTTAAGGAAACCTGGTGGCTCACGTGCGCGCTCACAGCGGGGAGCGGCCCTTCATGTGCACACACTGTGGGCGGAGCTTCGGTCAGTGGAAGGAGCTGCAGCGCCATCAGCAGGTGCACATCGGTACTGCATTCCTCTGCAGCTGCTGCGGCAAAATCCTGAGAGACGCTCACACTCTGAGGGCCCACGAGGCTCTGCACACCGGGACCCAGGCTCACTGCTGCCCCCTGTGCCCCAAACGTGAGTACTGCTGCCCCAAACATGAGTACTGCTGCCCCCTGTGCCCCAAACATGAGTACTGCTGCCCCTGGTCCCCAAACGTGAGTACATAAGAGTAGAATATAGAGGAAATGCAGTGACGTCACGCCGTCACGTGGCTCGGAGTATTTCCTCCATTGTGGACTGCAAGAAAGACGAGCACGTACACACGTGCTCGCGTTTTATGGCTGCTAGCCATTTCGACCGTCTCTCCATGTTTTTTCGGGATTCTGTAGAAAGAAACTCCTTCTGTTGTTTCCTGACAATTGGTGCATCCAATTGCACTGCAAGATTCACTCATCTCAAAGGTTTTCACCTGAGTGAGCCCAGAGTCACAGGGGGGCTCATTTGCATCTCATTGAAATCCCTCCCCCTGTCACACTGACAGCACCTTCCCCCTACAGCTGTGTTGTTCTTGATGTAGTGTTATTATGTTTAAGTCTTATTTTTATCAGGACTTGAACTGGACTTGAATCAGAATTAGAAGTTACTATATTAAAATGGAAAATACTTGGATTACAAAAGGCCCTGGAGAGCATCAAAGAATCATAATATAATAGGGTTTATTGCCATTTGTCGATAAACAGAATTCAGTACAACACAAAAAACAAAACATTAAACACTGAGCACTAAACGGCATGATATGTACATAATGAAATATAAGGTAGCTGAAATTCCACAGGTTCTGCTTCACCACCACACCTGGTCTCTTGGTATTAGCTTTAGGCAAATAACAGGACATTTTAAAAATGGCTAACTATCTCTCATAAAACACCATCATCATTGACCAATTATTATTTTTTGAACACACTGCTGAACACACCAGACCAACATCACATGATCTCTCCGGCTCCTCCCACCGTCCAAAGACATGCATGTGTTAGGCAAAATTGGCAACTCTAAATTGGCCCTAGTGAATGAATGTGAGAGTGAACTGTCTGTAATGTCTATGTCTCTGTGTTGGCCCTGCGACAAGTTGGCCACTGTCCAGGGTGTACCCCGCCTAAGGCCCGAAGTCACTGGGATAGGCTCCAGTCACCCGCGACCCCGAAAGGGAACAAGCGGTAGAAAATATTTTTTAATTTGCCCACCCTTTTACTTTTGATTCAGCTATTCAGCAGCAAGCTGTTAGCCCCAGAGCTAACAGCTAGCTCCGGGCTCCGGATCAGGTAATTGTATATATCCGGGTATCCGGATAGCTGGGTAGCGTCACTGGGTTACTGGATTACTGCCGAAGAGCCGCGACTCGCTGAAAACACTGGCTATAACATCCCTTTCGGCAGGGAGTACGGGTCTGGGCCTATCTCACGCATCTTTGAAAAATAACGCTCTTTATGAGGGTTTGACAACCTCGCAGCATATTCAGAAAGTCCATAATTTGAAGAAAGTTCCAACATCACAGTGCGTGTATCCGTGTGCGTGTATCTGTCTGTGTGGTTTTGCAGTCCACAAGGGCGGCGCTACTCTGAATCACGTGACCAGTGACGTTAGGTGCATTTCCTCTATGAAAGACTCAATTAGCAGATTGAGAATGACTCAACCAGATGAAACAACTGCATTTTTTCTAGGAACACTCCTGGACACAGACTTGTTTCTAATAAACCTCTAGGTCTAAACCCGGTCTGCTCCAGGTTCAATTCAATTTATTTTTGTAACGCCCAAAATCACAACAACGGTTGCCTCTGAGGGCCACAGTAAAAGACAAATTAAGCAATGTCTGTGGTGGCGGGAGACGATGTTCCAGAGTCCTCTGTCCTTAGACCCTGCTTCTCGGCCAGGAAAAACTACAAAAAACCTCCTTGGGAAAAAGTAGAAACCTGGAGGGGTTCCAGAGTGAAGGAGAGATCTGACTCCTACAGACGAACAGACGGACGTGAGGGAGACAGTGGAGCTGGAGCCACTCAGGCGGAGAACCAGTTCATCAGGAGGAGAACCGGCTCTTTCAGGTAGATGATGGACCGTCCATACGGGGTACAGACCGCTTCACCAGGAGAGGAGCGTCTGGGTCCACGGGTCCTCGGAGTGAGAAAAAGAAAAAGAAAAGGCAATAAACAGTTTGCAAGTGGAATTAAATATTAAATATTGTTTCATAGAATAAGTCAGGGGTGTCAAACTCATTTGGCCGTGGGCCGAATTTTGACGCTGAAGCTGGGCCGCGGGGCCGAACATAAAGTAAAACAAAACTATTAAAAATATAAGAAATAAATATCTTTATAAAGCCTACGCTGTTTTGAAGCAATTACTGGATCAATACTGTGCTTCAGTTTATGTGCATTAAAACTTCTGAGTTGATCTACAGTTCTACAGAGATAAACATTTGACTTATGACTATAACAAAATAAACTTTTCAAGATCTAAAAAAACGTTTAAATGTATAACTAACATTACCACGTCTGTGTAGTTATCTGTACGCCTGAACTGACTCACCACTAAACTTCTGCTCAAAAGTGCTTAAAGTGCACTTCTCCCTCGGCAGCTCACACAGCAGTGCAGCAGAGCCCCGTGGGGGAGGGGCGGCCACCGGTGGCATTGAGGGATAAAAACGGTTACGGATGTAACTACTGTTCTATGAATCGATTTTTTTTAAAAAGATATATATATTTTTTTGAATATAAATTTGAAATGTTCGGCAGGCCGGATTAAAACGTCTGGCCGGCCGGATTTGGCCAGAGTTTGACACCTATGGTAATAAGTAGTCAGAAGAAGAGGATAGAGCTCAAGCTGCCATACTCCCCCAGCACAGTTACTCCTAGGGCAGCATAACTGAAACTGTAGGTTTATATTTCTGTTCCTAACTTGCCTGACCATAAGCGATTTCAAAGAGGGACGTTTTAAGCCTGGACTTAAATGAAGAGACTGTGTCAGCATATTTAACATGGACCGGGAGCGGATTCCATAACACAGGCGCTTGGTAGCTAAACGCTCTACCTCCTACTGTGCTTTTAGAGACTCTTGGCACCACCAGAAGGCCAGCATTTTGAGAGCTCTGTTTGGATGATATGGTTCTATAGCATCTTTGAGGTAGGATGGGGCCATGTCATTTATGGCGTAGGTCAGGAGTAGAATTTTAAATTTGATTCTAAACTCGACGGGGAGCCAGTGAAGAGACTCCAGCACCGGCGTAATGTGCTCTCTTCTTTTAGTTCCTGTTAGTAATCTTGCTGCTGCATTTTGAACCAGTTGAAAGCTTTTTATGGAGCTTTTAGGACACGCTGCAAGCAGGAGTTACAGTAGTCTAATCTAGTCGTTACAAATGCATGGATAAGTTTTTCGGCATCACTTTTAGGCAGGATTCTTCTGATTTTGGCTCTTGTTGCGCAAATGGAAATAGGCTGTTTTACAAGCTTGATTTATATGAGCTTTAAATGAGAGCTCCTGGTCAAATAAGACTCCAAGGTTTCTTACAGTAGAACTGGAGGCTACACTGACATTGTCCAGTGAGACTATCTGCTCAGATAGAGCATCTCGTAGATGCTTAGGGCCAAGCACAATGACCTCGGTTTTTCTCAGGGTTAAGAAGCAGGTAGTTTAGTGTCATCCAGGTTTTTATCTCCTTCACACAAGTACTAAGTCTGTCTACTTGATCGCTCTGATCAGGTTTCATTGATAAATACAGCTGAGTGTCGTCTGCATAGCAGTGGAAGTTAATGCCATGCTTTCTGATAATGTTGCCTAATGGCAGCATATAAAGAGTAAACAGAATTGGACCGAGTACCGAACCCTGTGGCACACCGTAAATTACTTTAGAGCTTGGTGAGGAGCTCTGGTTTACATTAACAAATTGGAACCTATCAGATAGATAGGATTTAAACCAGCTAAGGGCTGTTCCTCCAACACCTACATCACATTCTAACCTCTGCAGTAGAATGTTGTGGTCGATGGTGTCAAACGCTGCGCTGAGGTCCAACAGAACCAGGATTGAGACCAGTCCATCGTCAGCGGCTAATAACAAATCATTTGTGACTTTAACTAGTGCAGTTTCAGTGCTGTGGTGGGCTCTGAACCCTGACTGGAAAACTTCAAATAAGTTATTGTCCTGCAGGTGGCGACAAAGCTGTTTTACTACAACTTTTTCAAGGATTTTAGAGACGAAGAGGAGATTTGAAATAGTAATAATAAAAGTAGTTTACCAATAGGTCAGGATCGAGGTTAGGCTTTTTCAGAAGAGGTTTAATGACTGCATGTTTGAAGGACTGTGGAACATAGCCACTTTGGAGTGAAGTATTTATTATATTAAGAATAGAGTCTATAATTAGGGGGAGAATGTCTTTGAGGAGTCTGCTTGGAATGGGGTCTAGGACACAAGTTGAGCTTTTAGAGGACATAAGGGCTGAAGTTATCGCTGCTTGATCAACAGCTGTGAACCTTTCTAAGTTTACAGGTGGATTTATATGGGACGTTAGATTTACAGCTTGGGCTAGTTCAGGGCTAATAGTGGGGGTAATTTCATCGATTGTTTTTATTTTATTGTTAAAAAATAGGAGGAAATCATCAGAGCTGAGAGAAGCTGGGATTGAGGGCTCTACTGCTGTGACAGTTTGTTACCATGGCTAGAGTTACTTTTGTTGACATCTATTATATTTGAATAGTATCTGGTTTGGGCCTTCCACGCTTTTAGAGATTCTTCTGTGTGGGAGCGACGAAATAATCCCTCTAGCTTTCTATCTCTTTGTTTATGTGAACGCAGTTCTTGGTTCTACCATGGGGAGGCGACCTTTGGCCTAATCTTCTGTTTTAACGGAGCTGCAACATCAAGAGCAGACTTCAGAGAATTCATGGTCAGATCGACAAATTGATCACTTCCCCTGGACTAAAGCTGTTCTCAGCAGGATCACATGACATGATCACATGACATGATCACATGACATGATCACATGACAGGATCACATGACACGATCACATGACATGATCACATGACAGGATCACATGACACGATCACATGACATGTCACTGAATATTGGCTCTATTATTTCTTTGAATTTTGAGATAGATTTTTCAGATATTGTCCTTTTCATTATAACTTTATTTTGTGGGACTGGATGATCTTTAAGAATAAACTGAAAGGTAATTAGGAAATGATCTGACAATATAGGGTTTTGAGGGAGGACAATGAGGTCACTAATCTCTGTTCCATACGTTAGGACAAGATCCAGAGTGTTCTTGTGAGTGTGAGTCGCTTTATTTACATTCTGAGTGAAACCAATGCTGTCTAACAAGGCGCTGAAGGCATTACTGAGAGAGTCATCACTCATGTTCACGTGGATATTAAAGTCTCCAACTATAACTATTTTATCCCAGGCTAACACTAAGTTTGATATAAAGTCAGAAAACTCTGTTAAAAACTCTGAGTAGGGTCCAGGAGGTCGGTAGATAACTATGAACAAAACTCCTTTTTGGTTTTTCATATTTGGACATGTGATCGACAGCATAAGGCTTTAAATGAGTGAAATGCATTGTTAGTTTTAGGGCTCATGAGTCGCTTGAGTGTGAGATCACTGCCACACCACCACCTCGGCCTGTGCTCCTGCAGGTCTGAAAGTTAACATGGGTGGGTGGGGTTAACATGGGTGGGTGGGGTTAACATGGGTGGGTGGGGTTAACATGGATGGGTGGGGTTAACATGGGTGGGTGGGGTTAACATGGGTGGGTGGAGTTAACATGGGTGGGTGGAGTTAACATGGGTGGGTGGGGTGGACTCATTTAGTCTGAGATAATTGTCTTGTTGAAGCCACGTTTCAGTTAGAGCTGAAGATCTATGTTATAGTCACTAATTAATTCATTAACTCAAAGCAATTTGGAGGAAATTGATCTAATGTTTAGCAGTCCACATTTTATGTGCTTATTTATTTGTGTCATTTGTGAGTGTTATTTTTCTTAAGTTATTTGGTCTGACGGCTATCGGTCAAATTCCGAACTAATAGGGATGTACCCTCCGAAGTGGGATGGATGCCATCCCTGCGTATGAGCCTGGGCTTTCCCCAAAACGCACTCCAGTTATCAACAAAGACCACATTGTTTTGAGGGAACCTCTGTCTACTCTGCTTTAAGATCCTAAGGTTTCCTTCGATGTCACCCATTCTGACCCCTGGGTAACACCTAACGCTAGCAGTAGCTGGAAGCTTCACGTCTCTAACTATATAACTTCCAATTACTAGAGTGTCACAAGTCCATTCAGCGGGCGTGTGATCGCTGAGGGGAGAAAACCTATTGTAGATGGGAAGCTCATGGTGCACTACGGTCACAAATTGGTCCCTATTCTGTTCCTGGTCTAGTCCCGGCTGCAGGGGAGATGCTGAGGAACTAGGCTCTGTCTTACTAGCACTGTTAATGCTAATGCTACGCTCTGTAGCGCGGTCCGGTAAACCTGATGCTACAACCTGGCTATAGCCCCTCTAAACAGCGGATCCGCGCTTCTAACTCCGTAACCATGGCCTCCAAAACTACCACTACACTGCACTTCACGCACCTATCGTCAGAGAAAGAGCCAGGGTTCTGACTCGACATATGACAACTTGAGCAGGTAAAGGCAGAGGGAGATCCAGCCATGACGCTAGCGGCTAGGCTAGGCTAGTTTAGGCTGGAGCTAGAGAGTGAGGGGGTTTTTTAATCCACGAAATACTGAAAAGTGAACTGAAAGAGGCTCCGGATTGTTTGTGGAGCAATCAAACTTTCACTATTGTGTGTATGATGCTAAAATAGTGTGTATAATTCATGGATTAACGATAGAAAGTAGCAAACAAACAACTCTGAAAACGCAATACACTCACCCGGAAGTGACGTCACAGGAAATACCTCCAGCTCTAAACCCGGTCTGTTCCAGGTCTAATCCCGTTTGTGTTTTGCAGGTTACGTGTCAGGCTCAAAGCTGCGGCGTCACTTACGCTGCGCTCACTCCACAGAAAAGCCTTTCACCTGTCACTGTGGCTCCGCCTACTCCCTGCACCAAAGCCTGGTCCGCCACCAGGCTCTGCACCGATTGGACGAGACAGGGGCGGGACATCAGCACGGACGACAAATCGGAAGACAACTGTGCAAAAGCTCTGTGGAGTCGAACACAAACCAAGAGGAAAACAGGGAAGAGGCGGAGCTACTCATCGTCCAGGAAGTGGCCCAGACTGTGGAGATAAATTCAGGCTGAATATGGACGATGGACAATGTCAGGTGTCACTCCTCAAAACATGTTTGTGCAGAACTGTACGAGTGAGCAGTTTTAATGCAGAATAAGACGTTTGTGGAGGAAATGATGGAATGTCGCGTCTCACATCGGACCTAAACGCTGTCACTTTGAACTCTCTGGGAACAAAATCACACACAATTTGGATTTTTCCATCACAAATTGTACTTTTCCAGCTTCACATTTGTCTCTGAGCTGTTGAACTTTTGTGTGTAACAAATAAAATGAAAAAGTGTTGTATTTTTCCCAAAAAAAAACTGGTGTTTATCATAAACTCCTATAGAGAGCATTCACCGACGTCACAAAACCACGTGATACGCATACGTTGCCGCCCCCTTGTCCGTCGCTTGCTAAGTTCCTTTGCACTGATAGAGCGCGGAAAGTGATCTCAAACGTACATTATGGAGCCCCCAGAGCTTTCAGAGTCCACAAACTCCTTGGATGAGCTACACAGAGGTCAATATTTAGAAAAGCTAAGATCAATCAACTCAGATCCATATTTTATGCCTAAATTACGACTCTTCCAGATATCTCCAAGCCCACTGGTCCTATGGTTCACAAGTCCCAATTTTGATCAGACACTCTACGGCTGAATAAAACTGAAGTTATTTTACAGCGTTTATGCTCCAGAGCTCCAGCGCAGGCAGGCGGTGCGTGAGTCTGCATGCCCGGGGTTCGGTCACCTACACCGGGCTGAACAGCTGTCAGGTCCCTGCGCCGCGAGCGAGTGAGTGACAACCTATAAAACTTCAGATCAACAAAGTGTGTACTGAACCGATGTTAATTCTACAGCGTGCGCAGAACAGATAGACTTATATATCCGGAGCGCCAGCGCAGACAGCGGTGCGTGAGTCTGCATGCGCCGGGTTCAGCGCACCTCCACCGGGCTGAACAGCTGTCAGCTCCGCTGTGCGCCGCTGCCGCAGCGCGAGTGACAAACGATAGAACTTCAGATTAACAAAGAGTCTGCTTTGAGCCTAAATAAAACTGATAATACTGTTAATTCTACAGCGTGCGCAGATCTTTAGATCTATATCTATATCTATAGATATATATATATATATATATATATATATATATATATATAGAAGTCTATGTCCATCGCGCTCTTATTTCCGGGTTTCCCGATATCGGCTAGAACTTCTCTCCGTTTATCTTCCCGGTTGCTGCATCAACTGCCACATAAACCTTCACCATTGTGATAATAGTAAAGAGTGCGATATCATTAAAGGTGCGATAACATGCTTTTTTCACGTTTCGTAGTCTATCCTAAGTGTATAATTGGTAATAATAAGGGTTGTGCAACACCCTTAACATAATAGTTTAGAAATATCACCCAGACCTTGGACCCCCTCACCAACCCGGAAATGCAAACGGCTTGGTTTGATATTCGCCCCCACCCTTGTGAAGAGCGGTCTGGTTCCCCAGCCCAACCTGTGACGTAGTCTCAGAGCGCCTGTGTGCCCCGCCCACCCGTGACGTAGTCTCAGAGCGCGTGTGTGCCCCGCCCACCCGTGATGTAGTGTGCCCCCCACAGCTGTCTGCTCCGCGATGCACAGCTCCGCGCCAGTGAGTGAGAAACGATAGAACTTCAGATCAACACTACTTTGAGACTAAATAAATCTGGTGTTTACTCTACAGCGTGCGCAGAACAGATATATCTATAGATCTTTATATATACATATATATGTGTATATATATATATATATATATATATATGTATATATATATATATATATATATATATATATATATATATATATATATATATATATAAAAAGTCTTATGTCCATCGCGCTCTTATTTCCTGGTTTTTCGGTATCGGATAGAACTTCTCTTCGTTTATTGTCCCGGTTTCTGCATCAACTGCCACATCAACCTTCATCATTGTGATAAAAGTAAGGAGTGCGATATCATTAATGAAGTTTTGGGCCTCTTTAAGCCGTGTTTCGTCGTAAACCGAAGCAGAAAAACTCCGGGGCTTGTATTGGGAGACGAGCCTGCAGCAGCGCGGAGCCGGGGGGAAGGGGGCGGGAGGCGGCAGGCGGGTGGAGAGGGGGGAGGGTGAGGGGGGATGATGACGCGTGCCTGTGATTATGACACGGTCTTGTGAACACCCCCCGTCAGTTTGGAGATTTGAGGAAAGGAGATAGTCTGTACTAAAGCTAAACACTGTGGGAATCAATCAAAAAAACACTCTGGGTACATATATGAAGCACAAATAGCAGTGTAAGAAGGTTAACAGCTCTGAAAAGTCGATTTTGCATGTTATGGGACGTTTAATGAAGTTTTGGGCCTCTTTGAACCGTGTTTTGTCGTAAATCGAAGCAGAAAAACTCCGGTATAGAATGGGCTTGTATAGGGGGAAACGCACTGATGACGGCCAAGAGCCTGGAGGAGCCTGGGAGAGCGTGGGGGGCGGCCGTGTGACGTCACGTGAATGCTCTCTATTGGATAATCACATTTGTGGCAAATACAAGAAGAAACGTTTTTTAAATCCATTTAATGAGCTTTTAAACTAGTTACAAAAGAGTTTCCTCAAAGTCCTGTTTTCACCTGCCTCCTAGTCCCGCCCACATCCCTGTACTCACTGCGATCATGTGACGTTTTATTCTACATTGTCCCCAAGCGCCCCCTGTGTCTGTGTGAGAAAGAGTGTCCCCTGTGTCTGTGTGAGGAAGAGCGCCCCCTGTGTCTGTGAGAAAGGAATTGGAGGGTCTGTGTCAAAATATCACTAAATAATAAACTTGTTTGTTACGATACGATACACTCCGGAGTACACTGAGGCTGCTGCAGCGTCCAGCCACACTCGCTCAGGTCACTCTCGTAGAATACCAGGTTTCCTTTTTCCAGTTGCTCAAAGGCTACTTTTCCCAGAGACTGCACCATCTCCATGGTCTCTGGAGTCCAGTGAAGGTCTGAAGGTCTAATCCCTGGTGATACTTGATGTTCTTTACTTTGGCCTGCACCACCAAGAAGTGGACATACATCTGTGTGAGAGTCCGGGAAGCTCTGGTTCCTCTCTTTGTTCCAGAAGCTTCTGTATAACTGTGGAGAGGATCCAGCAGAAGACCGGGATGTGGCACATGATGTGGAGGCTGCGGATGTTCTTGATGTGGGAGAGAACAAGTGTCCATGTGAACAATGTCCATAGGGACCTGACAATGCCCCCGGATCCCCTTTCCTCAGACCCTCCTTCTCGACCGGGAAAAACATGTTGGTTTTGTTAATTCTTTGCTACCCGTGTGGCCGAGCTCCTCACCTTATCTCTAAGGGAGCGCCCAGCCACCCGGCGGAGGAAACTCATTTCGACCGCTTGTATCCGCGATCTTGTCCTTTCGGTCATTACCCAAAGCTCATGCACATAGGTGAGGGTAGGAATGTAGACCGACCGGTAAATTGAGAGCTTTGCCTTTCGACTCAGCTCCTTCTTCACCACAACAGTCCGATGCAGCGAATGCATCACTGCAGCCGCTGCACCGATCCGACTGTCAATCTCACGCTCCATCCTTCCCTCACTCGTGAACAAGACCCCGAGATACTTGAACTCCTCCACTTGGGGCAAGGACTCCCCACCCACCCGGAGAGGGCAAGCCACCTTTTTCCGGTCGAGAACCATGGCCTCGGATTTGGAGGTGCTGATTCTCATCCCAGCCGCTTCACACTCGGCTGCAAACCGTCCCAGTGCATGTTGCAGGTCCGGGTTTGATGGAGCCATCAGGACAACATCGTCTGCAAACAGCAGAGATGAGATCCTGTGGTCCCCAAACCAGACACCGTCCGAACCTTGACTGCTCCTTGAAATTCTGTCCATAAAAACCATGAACAGAACCGGTGACAAAGGGCTGCCCTGGCGGAGTCCAACATCCACTGGGAACAGGTCTGACTTACTGCCGGCAATGAACACAGCTCCTGCTCCGGTCATACAGGGACCGGACAGCCCTGAGCAAAGGGCCCCGGACCCCATACTCCCGGAGCACCCCCCAAGGGACACCCCGAAGGAAACGGTTGAAAGCCTTCTCCAGATCCACAAAGCACATGTGGACTGGTTGGGCAAACTCCCATGAACCCTCGAGCCCCCGATTGAGAGTCTAGAGCTGGTCCAATGTTCCACGACCGGGACAAAAACCACTCTGTTCCTCCTGAATCCGAGGTTCGACTATCGGTCGGATTCTCCTCTCCACTACCTTGGAATAGACCTTACCCGGGAGGCTGAGGAGTGTGATCCCTCTGTAGTTGGAACACACCCTCCGGTCCCCCTTCTTGAATAGAGGGACCACCATCCCGGTCTGCCAGTCCAGAGGCACGGTCCCCGACCGCCACGCGATGTTGCAGAGACGTGTCAGGCAAGACATTCCTACAACATCCAGAGACTTTAGGTACTCAGGGCGGATCTCATCCACCCCCGGAACCACCGAGGAGTTTGCGAACAACCTCAGTGACTTCAGCCCGGGTGATGGGTGAGCTAACCCCCAAGTGCCCGGTCTCTGCTTCCTCTTCGGAAGACGTGACTGAGGGATTAAGGAGGTCCTGAAAGTATTCCTTCCACCGTCCGACGACATCCCCAGTCGAGGTCACCAGGCCTCCACCCGCACCATAAACGGTGTTGGTGAGGCACTGCTTCCCCCTCCTGAGGCGCCAGACGGTTTGCCAGAATTTCTTTGGGGCCGACCGATAGTCCTCCTCCATGGCCTCCCCGAACTCCTCCCCGGCCCGGGTTTTTGCCACTGCGACAGCACGAGCCGCGGCTCGCTTGGCCTGCCGATACCCGTCGATGACCTCAGGAGACCTACAAACCAGAGTGGCCCGATAGGCCTCCTTCTTCAGTCTGACGGCATCCCTTACTTCCGGTGTCCACCACCGGATTCGGGGTTGCCGCCACGACAGGCACCGGAAACCTTGCGGCCACAGCTCCGAGCAGCCGCATCAACAATGGAGGTGGAGAACATGGTCCACTCGGACTCAATGTCCCCAGCCTCCCCCGGGATATGGGAGAAGCTCTCCCGGAGGTGTGAGTTGAATACCCTACTGACAGAGGGCTCCACAAGACGTTCCCAACAGACCCTCACAATGCGCTTGGGTCTGCCAAGTCTGTCCGGCTTCCTCCTCCGCCAGCGGATCCAACTCACCACCAGGTGGTGATCGGTTGACAACTCTGCCCCTCTCTTCACCCGAGTGTCCAAGACACGCGGTCGGAGGTCAGATGACACGACAACAAAGTCGATTATTGACGTCCGGCCTAGAGTGTCCTGGTGCCATGTGCACTGTGGACACCCTTATGCTTGAACCGTCTGAGTCGAGCTGGACCCACTCTTCATCTGCCTGAAGAGTGGGTCCAGCTCGACTCCGACGGCCCCTCATCTGCCTGAAGAGTGGGTCCAGCTCGCCTCAGTCGGTCCCTCTTCTGCCTGAAGAGTGGGTCCAGCTCCAGTCTCCTCGTGTCCGTCTGTCCGTCTGTGAGAGTCGGATCTCTCCTTCACTGGAACTCCTCCAGGTTTCTACGCTTTTTTCCCAAAGAGGTTTTTTTTGTAGTTTTTCCTGGCCGAGAAGGAGAGTCTAAGGACAGAGGACCCTGGGACATCGTCCCTCGCCACCACAGACATTGTCTGACTCCATCGCCACCACAGACATTGTTGATTCATTTCTCCCTGTGGCCCTCAGAGGCAACTGTTGTTGTGATTTTGGGCCTTACAAAAATAAATTGATTTGATTTGAACATGGTGTTCGTTATGGACAATCCGTGGCTAGCACAGATGTCCAACAACTGAACACCGCTCGGGTTCAGATCAGGGAAGCTGCTCTTCCTGATCACCCCTCCCCAGGTGTCACTGTCATTGCCCACGTGGACGTTGAAGTCCCCCAGAAGAACAATGGAGTCCCCGGTCGGTGCACTGTCCAGTACTCCTCCCAAGGACTCCAAGAAGGCCGGGTACTCTGCACTGCTGTTCGGCCCGTAGGCCGCCACAACTGTGAGAGACCTGTCCCCCACCCGAAGGCGGAGGGACGCGACCCTCCCGCGACTGGGGTGAACTCCAACACGTGGCGGCTGAGCTGAGGGGCTGTAAGCAAGCCCACACCAGCCCGCCGCCTCTCCCCGCGGGCAACACCAGAGAAGTGGAGCGTCCAGCCCCTCTCAAGGAGATGGGTTCCAGAGCCCAAACTGTGCGTGGAGGTGAGGCCGACTATATCTAGTCGGTATCGCTCAACCTCCCGCACAAGGCTCAGGCTCTTTCCCCCCCAGCGAGGTGACATTCCATGTCCCCAGAGTTAGTCTCTGTGCCTGGAGATCTGGTCGTCGAGGCCCCTGCCGTCGACTGCCGCCCAGATCTCTATCAGCCAATACCAGCTGCAGTTAATCACATGATATTTAATGCTGATATGCAAGTATAATTTAGGTTATAAATATGTTCCCAATAGACTAGTTGATGGAATAAAATGTAAATAAAGCATAGGTCTAATCATTTGTATCGATATATGACCATGAAAGTATAACCACATATAAATGTTTTTTGTATTGATCATTGCAGAAAAACATGGTCAGAGCGGATCCATCTTTTTAGACATTAAATCAAATTTAGGCAGAAGATATATACTGTTCAAACCTTGCCAAGATGAGAAGCCAATGTTAATGTCTAAACAAGGACTTGTTGAAATTAACACTGTGTGTGCTTATCTTGGGACCATTAACCACATGTGGAGTGTTTCATGAGCTTTTGAACCTGGACTGCTAAACTCTGAAACAATCAAATTGAGGAGAGATGCAGAGAGAGCTCAGAGATGTTAGCGACGTCCTGTGACTGAGACCTCCAACATTCACTCCTCGAGCGAGCAAAATAACTGCCTCCTGTGTCGTTGTTGTTTTTATGGAATGTTTTGAGCTTAACTCTGACATTTTACTTATTCCTTCAGAGCCGGATGCCAAGAGACCCGTGGACAGACGAGCTGTGGAGCCGTAACCTGAAGACCGTGGCCACGGCAGTGAGGGTAGTAGATCTTCACTCAGCACCCGTTCAGGGACAGGAATCCGGCTTCACGGCCCGTCTCTCCCAGGATGAAGGCAATCCGAAGACACAGGAAGGTGAATAAAAAAATCTGTTATACATGTGTTATGTAATAGAAGAGAAAAGTGCACAGTGTAAAGTCTAAATGCAAGAGTAAGAAACAAAAGAAAATTAGGTCTAAAATTCCGGTGAAGTCCAAAACCGTGTTACCTAGTCTATGGAGAGGAGACAGTAAGATCTGCTTATTAAAAGAGGATCTTACACCCCACATGTGAGTGTGATGCATCATTAGAAAGCTTAGGCCTTGTGGTTTCAGCAGATGTGCATATAAACACTGTCAGGGCTTCAGAACTTACACTAGAGAAGCCCAAACATACAAAATTCATATTTTTTTTAGTCTCGCCTGAATATTGTCAATTTGTAAAGGTCCTAAGCAAAACATACTTCATTGTGTGCATATGCTGTTCACTGTACATGCTGTTTATCTTGTTGGCAACACCTGTGTTGTTTCAGATCTCTCGGAATAAGCATTTTGGTGCTGTTGACCTTTTTGTATCAAAAAGTATATTCGGAACAAGTTACCCAAATATGTGCCAACTGTGCCAAACTGTTTTACTACAATTTTAGCTTCTCTATGATAATAAAACATACATTTTGATGTTTTGTAAACCACTAATACCTATTATACCTGCTAAAAACAATGTATGTGAAAATGTGTAAATATGAGTTTATCCACGAATTTCCCATATAGAGGTGAAAAAAATATATACATATATATTTTTATTGGTATAATAATGCATGTATCTAACAAAAAATGCGCGTCCAAAAGCCTAACAAAATCAGAAAACGTGATCGCCGTATGCCAAAAAAATCCTCATAAGCTTAGAGAAGATTCTGTGTGAGGAAGCCCTAAAACCCACCCAATGTTTGAAAGCTTGGCTCATTGGCTATAATAATACGGTAATCAAAATGTTCTACGTCATCTTAAGCCGATGCTATGTAGATGTAAACAACTTGAACGTGTGCGTCGGAAGCGGTGCATTTTTTTCCGGAGGCTGTAAAAAACAAACCTGTGGACAGGGTCTCATTCTGTAGCTAACAGTGTGAGGAAAAGATCGATGCCACCAAACATCTTATAAATCTAAAGGCTTTAGCTGGAAGTAATTAGGAGTCTAAAACGTTCGGTATTTCTGGGATGGAGCCCCCAGTATGTGGCCGGATCAGACAACAGGTTTGACCTAGAAGCTCGCCACGTAGGAAACAAACTACGGTTCATGAATCATGCTCCTTGAATTCCAATCACACTCTGTAATAAAGAATTGATATAAAATGTTGCAAATTAAGTTGAAAGGCTTTAACTGGAAGGAATTAGGAGTCTAAAATGTTCTGTAATTCTGGGATAGAGACCCTAGTGAGTGGCCGGATCAGACAAAAGGTTTGACATAGAAGCTTGCCACATAGGAAACACACTACGGTTCATGAATCATGCTCCTTTAACCTGTTACCACCCACCTGCACGCCGGCTAGCATTTTCCATATCTCAAATATTCTCTTACATCATCACTTTTATTTACGTGGTCAATACCAGCAAGCCATACATAATTTTAAAGCTTTTTCTCTCAACAAAACGAATATGTCATTGATTTACATTGAATAATATGCCCCAAGACGCAATTGCCAATATGTGGCAGAGCGGGCTAATTTCCGGTACATGTCGGCCTCGGGGAAACTGAGATAAACAGCATTTTCTCTTTTTTTCCCCAAATTTGTGATTTTCGTTTTTTTGCAATATGTGAAAGTTGAAGATATGGACCAGCCATTCGATGTATCAGTATTTGCAGTATTAAAAAGCATAAATAAAGCCATTTAAAATGTGGTGTTTTCGGGCGCTCTCTGGACGTGCAGAGTGGTGTGACCGCATTTCCATATGAACAGCTGAGCTATTGCAGTCAGCCGCATGGCTACTTGATAAGCAGCAACACAGGGACACGCAACACACGCTGTGTAAAATCAGTTGAAAAATGGATCCTTCTGCTATCGCTTTGGAGCTTAACCGCAGCTGTTACAGCTCCACGCTTTTGGATTATTTCTGCGAAAAGTCCGCTTATCCATATGACTATCTAAGTTCTGAATCTGAAGATGAGGTCACAGATGAAGAGTGCGATTTCATCCAGCTGGAAAATATCCCTAGTCTACGGCTGACCTTAGACGAGGACGAAGACGAGGAAGAAGCGGCCAGACACACCGAAGAGCTGGAGTGTGAAATAAGGAACACTATAGGCACGGTAACATTTACAGGCGAGGAAGAAGAGATGGAAAAGATCCGTAACTTTGACTGCAAATGTTACGCAAGAAGAGAAGAAAATTCTCAGTTCTCAAGAGAATCGTGTAGCAATAAACTAACCCCAGAAGTCATGTACAAGCTGCGGAGCGATTCTTTAGCAGCAGAAAGAGAGTGGCAAGATATGGGGATTATCGGACATATGGAAGCAAACAGACGTTCTGTCGTCACTTCGGAGTTAACCACGTCGACCAAAAAGCCGAAGACAAAGCGAAAATCTGCCTGGACCAGCTATTTCATAGGAGGAATGGAAGTCTGCAGAAATACTTTTCTGTTCCTCATGGCGTAAGTACTGTTTGTGTAACATTCGATCCATGTTATGTTGAAAGTGCCTGCTAGTGTTTGTGCTTTTGCTACGGGCATCTGTGTTAACTCAAGGGAGCTAGCCCCCTTTAGCCCCGCTAGCAGAGGGCTAAAGTTGCCTCGTATCCGCGTTTTGCGTCTTAAATACAAGGGAAACATCTCAATGAGAATAAGCTGGTTTAGTTCCCATCACAGACACGCTCGAGAGGGCCTGTTTATGTTTGCTGTTCTACAAGTGTTTGCTTTTATGAGCCGTGTTTATCTCAAGGGAGCTAGTCCCCTTTAGCCCCGCTAGCAGAGGGCTAAAGTTGCCTCGTATCCGCGTTTTGCGTCTTAAATGTGAACAATGTGAACTGTTATCTGTGAAGCATGTTATTCCTATATTTCCTAATCCCTTTTTCCCCCTTTCCAGAATTGGCAGAGACACCCTGACCTGATCAAACACTATGACGAAAATGGAGCAACACCACGGTTGAGGAAGAAGCGTGCACAGCCACTGCCACATTCACGCAGGTTCATCAGCCATGAAGTGATTCACACCGTTGTAGAGTTTATCCAAAACTATGCAGAGGTCCATTCCATAATGCTACCTGGTTGACATCCTGGCCATAGGGACTGGCATGTGAAGTTGCTCCCAACCCATGTGACTAAGGCCTCAGTTTGGCGTCTCTACGTGAAGTCTGCTAAGGAGCTTGGTAAGTGTAAAACATTATTTTGGTGATTTTCATGTTTTAATGATTAGAGTATAATTAACCATAAGCAACATCTGTTTTTTAGGTGAGCCTGCAGTTTGTAAATCAAGCTTCAGATCACTGTGGAAACAGCTTCTCCCACACATCAGAAGCTGCAGGCCACGCACAGATCTCTGTTGGCAGTGTCAGAGCAACAACGAGCAGCTGATACGAAGTGCAAATGTCCCAGATGAAAGAAAATCTGAAGTGGTCCAGAAGCAAGTGCATCATCTTGCCCTTGTGCAAAATGAGAGGACTTTTTACAACACTTTGATTGCTGCCTGCAGACAGACAACAGAATCTAATGTGCTGTCTTTCGGACCCTCACCGCCAGCAAGCAAAGACATCAGGATGCATTACAGCTTCAACTTTGCACAGCAGGTACTAATAATAGTGCAAATGCATATAGCAATTATAGAGACATATACGTCTTAATCAAATGTCATATGTATTAATCTAATCTCCTTTCTCTCTCTCTGTCTACTACAGATACACTTTCCGTCAAACCCTCTGCAGCCGGGGCCAATGTATTTCCTGACTCCACGAAAATGTGGCCTTTTTGGTGTCTCCTGTGAAGGGATGCAAAAGCAGGTCAATTTCCTGATTGACGAAGGCATGTCGTCAAGTAAGGGAAGCAATGAAGTCATAAGCTACATGCATCATTTCTTCAACAACTTCGGTGTTGGAGAAAAATACGTGGATCTTCATTGTGACAACTGCAGTGGCCAAAACAAAAACAATTTCATGTTGTGGTATGCTGCCTGGCGTGTTGGACACAAGCTTCACCACACAATGGACATCCACTTCCTCATTGCTGGCCACACCAAATTCTCCCCTGATTGTGGCTTTGGACTTATCAAGCGAGCATACATGAAGACCAGGGTTGACACTTTGGAAGACATCGCTGAGGTTAGTTTATCTTATTTGACTACTGTAATGTGTAAACATTAGCCTGGCAAAACTTCAGTGCTGCTCTCTGCTTAAGATGTTTCTTCTGTTCTCATTTTTTTTACATTTGTCGCTCTTGTCATCAGGTAGTGGAAAACAGCTCTCCTGAGTCTCACCTCAATATCCCACAGCTTGTTGGAACGGCGGATGGCAAAGTATTTGTCAAGAACTTGGACTGGCAGAAGCATCTGAGTCCCTTCTTCAGACGGCTTCCAAAGATCAAGAGTTATCAGCACTTCAGGTATTTATATTGAAACTCTCACATTGTGTTGAAAAAAAGAATAGTTAATGAGTGTTTTATGTGAAATAGTTAGCCATTTCTTAAATGTCCTGTTATTTGTTTACAGCTTTGATGCCAAGAGACCAGGTGTGGTGCTTGCGAAAAGTCACTGTGAAGCAGAACCAGTGGAATTTCAGCTACTATGCAATTCAGCTGTTCTGCCTCCGGTTGACAATCTCCATGTCCTGGTCCCACCTGGACTGAACTTTGACAGGCAGACCTACCTGCATGAAAAAATCAGGCCTTTCTGTGCTGACGAGGCAAAAGATATCACATGCCCAGCGCCGAGAGTCACATCACAGAAGAGTGCACAGACGAAGAAGAGGATGAGGATGTGATCTCTGATGTAATTAGACTCTGGTGGTGTACATATCATATCTATTATCTCATATCTCATAAATTCAAAGCCATGGACCCGTTGCAGTTTGTATACCTGGCCCTGGCATCTGTTTATAAGAGTTCTTCTATTAAGAGTGTTTTTTAAACTTCCTATAAGTTATCTGTCCTTTCCCCCTGTATCTACTGCGTTGTAACATTAAAGGCTCTTATCTTATCTTTTGTTGTTTGTGTTGAATCATTCAGTGCACCATTGTTGGTGAATCACCTGTGAATTATGTTTATCGACAAATGCAATGAACCCTATTTTCTGATTCTGATTCTTTGATTCTATTCAGGGCCTTTTGTAATCCAAGTATTTCCATTTTAATATAGTAACTTCTAATTCTGACTCAAGTCCAGTTACCATCAATAACAACACTCCTCTTGAGTCTTCAGTGACAGCTGTAGGGGGAGGTGGTGTCAGTGTGACAGGGGGGAGGGCTTATCTCAATGAGATGCAAATGAGCCCCGCCCCCTGTGACTCTGGGCTCACTCAGGTGAGAAACTTTGGAAGCCGTTTTCTCAGTGAATGGGTTTGAGAGTTGTATACATTCAAATGACCACAACTTACTCAAATCTGATCAGATCTACATGAGTGAGACATCATTGGAAAGCTTTGAATTCACACTTTCAGAATATGTGAATAACTCAAAATGTCTCCGGGTAGACATGTAACTGGATTAGCCACGGTCAGACACATATTTTGTGAGAAAGTCTCAACTTTTACAAACGCATGTCCTGTTTGCTGTTCATGGCGTTCATGTACATCCTTGAACTCAGTCTGACCGTAAGGATCCATTGAACAACAATATCCACTTTTTTTCCCTGAAGTTTTCCGATTTCGAGATATTGTCAAGTAAACAAAGTTTTCTTCGTTGACGATGGTCAGGATTAAGGCTCATCCGGATTATTTCTCCGTCCATAACAAATGACCTGTTTGACTTATAAGATAGTGTTTGGCATCGATCTCTTCCTCAGACTGTTACCTACAGAATGAGACCATCCACGAATTTTTCTGTCACCGGATTTGTTCTCTACAGCCTCCGGAGGAAAAAATGCACCGGTTCCGACGCGCGAAGCTAACGTGTTTTTAGCCACATAGCTAACGTCAGCAGTGACTTAGCAGACTTTGATTGACATATTATTCTAGCCAATAAAAATAGCTTTCGAATAGGGGGCGGGACTTAGAACTTATTCAAACAGAATCCTCTGTATTCTCGTGCGTAACGGCTGTAAAGAGGAGGAGAGGAGGGGACTAGATTTTACGAATCACGTTTTCTGATTTTATTAGCCTTTTGGACGCGCATTTTGTTAGATATAGGTATTATTATATCAATACAAAAATAAAATTAAAATATTATATTTTTTATTAATTTTTTTCACCTTTATATGGGAAATTCATGGGTAAACTCATATTTACACATTTTCACATACATTGTTTTTAGCAGTTATAATAGGTATTAGTGGTTTACAAAACATCAAAATGTATGTTTTATGATCATAGAGGAGCTAAAATTGTAATAAAACAGTTTGGCACAGTTGGCACATATTTGGAGCACTTGTTCCGAATATACTTTTTGATACATGAAGGTCAAAAGCACCAAAATGCCTGTTCCCAGAGATCTGAAACTTTACACAGTTGTTATCAACAAGATAAACATCATGTACAGTGAACAGCATATGCACACAATGAAGTATGTCCTGCTCAGGACCATTACAAATTGACAATATTCAGGTCAGACGAAAAAAAGGATGTTTTGTTTATGTTTGGGCTTCTGTAGTGTAAGTTCTGAAGCCCTGACAGTGTGTCATGTGCACATCTGCAGAAACTAGAAGGCCTAAGCTGTCTAATGATGCATCACACTTGCATGTGGGCTGTAAGATCCTCTTTTAATAAGCAATGCCAATTGGGTATGTCTAATCATTGTGCACAGGGTGAAAATAGGTGGGTGGTAACAGGGTGATTCCAATCACACTCTTTAATTAAGAATTTACATAAAATGTTGAAAATTAAGTAGAAATGCTCTAGCTGGACGAAATTAGGAGTCTAAAACGTTCTGTATTTCTGGGATAGACTCCCCAGTATGTGGCCGGATCAGACAAAAGGTTTGACCAAGAAGCTTGACACGTAGGAAACAAACTTTGGTTCATGAATCACACTCTTTGAATTCTAATCACACTCTGTAACAAAGAATTGATACAAAAAGTTGCAAGTTAAGTTGAAAGGCTTTAGCTGGAATGTATTAGGTGTTTAAAACGTTGTCTATTTCTGGGATGGAGCCCCCAGTACGTGGCCGGATCAGACAAAAGGTTTGATCTAGAAGCTCGCCACATAGGAAACAAACTACGGTTCTTGTATCACGCTTCTTGAATTCCAATCACACTCTGTAATTAAGAATTGATATAAAATATTGCAAATTAAGTTGAAACGCTTTAGCTTGAAGGAATTAGGAGTCTAAAACGTTCTGTAATTCTGGGATGGAGCCCCCAGTATGTGGCTGGATCAGACAAAAGGTTTGACCTAGAAGCTCGTCCCATAGGAAACAAACTACAGTTCATGAATCCTGCTCCTTGAATTCCAATCACACTCTGTAACAAAGAATTGATAAAAAATGTTGCAAATATAAGTTGAAAGGCTTAAGCTGGGAGGGATTTGGAGTCTAAAATGTAATTCTGGGATGCAGCCCCCAGTACGTGGCCAGATCAGACAAAAGGTTTGACCTAGAAGCTCGCCACGTAGGAAACAAACTACGATACATGAATCATGCTCCTTGAATTTCAATCACACTCTGTAACAAAGAATTGAGAGAAAATGTTGCAAATTAAGTTGACAGGCTTTAGCTGGAAGGAATTGGAGTCTAAAACGTTCTGTATTTCTCGGATAGCACGTTGCCGGATAAAAAATAGGTTTGAGCTTGTGTATTTATGTATATATATCTATATATATAGATATATATATTCATTCTAATTATATTAAAGCAGAGGTGTCCAAAGGGCCGCATTTTGAAACCTGTGTGGAGCACAATTAATCCAATCGAATTTGAAAGTGAATCCTTCAAAATGTTGTATTTGACATAGTTTCGATGTCCCTCCACACCTTTAATAATACTTCGAACATTAATAATAGGTTCTTATAACATCAAAATGCTTTGATTTGTCAAATTTCACAGTAAAAAGTACTACTTTTTGTTGTTTGGACCAAGCTGGGGGGCTGCCAAAAATTGGTCGGAGGGCCGCATTTGGCCCGCGGGCCGTAGTTTGGGCATGCCTGTATTAATGGAACTATATATATATTAATAGTTTCCACATCATTGTTTAAACAATATAAAGCAATTTTAGAAAAAATAAATATCCGGTAAAATGGGGACCTGGTAAAATGTGCTAAAAAATTTAATGGTGATTCAAAATGAAACTCAATGAAATTCTGAAAGTACAGGCTTGTGACAATTTTGTAATGAGATTACAACTCAGAAGTCAGGAAAAGAAAGAAAAAAGTAAAGAACTTCTAATTGTGTCGGTGTAATCCCTCATTCGTCCAGGCGTGTTCCATAGTAGAAAAAGCTTCAGTTGTAGTCATCTGGACTCACATATCAGGTTTACAAGAGAAGACGCTAAGGAGAATCGCTTGGCCTTTCTTGATTGTTCCACGATCAGAGGAGAGGACGGGAAACTCCAAATAGAAGTATATAGGAAACCTACACACACGGACCAGTATCTGCTCTTTGGTTCCAACCACCCACTACAGCACAAGCTGGGGGTGATCAGAACCTTACAACACAGAGCTCAAGGTGTGCCCACCAGCTCAGAGGGCAAGAAGAAAGAGGAAAAACATGTCCGAAATGCCCTCTCAGCCTGTGGTTACCCCGCTTGGGCTCTCAACAGAGTGAAGAGAACCAAGAAGCAGGACAAAAGGGAAACTGAACAGAGAAGGAAGGGTGTCTCTATCCCTTATGTGTCTGGCCTGTCGGAAAAACTGCAGAGAATTTTTAGACAACACGAAGTCCCTGTTTATTTTAAACCAGGAAACACTTTAAGACAAAAACTGGTTCACCCTAAGGACAAGTTGCCGACTCAAAAACAGAGCAATGTAGTTTATTCGATCCAATGCAGTGAAGAAAGCTGTAAAGAACGTTACATAGGTGAGACGAAACAGCCTCTACACAAGAGGCTTTATCAGCACAGAAGAAATACTAGTTCAGGACCTCAGAGTGCCGTGCATCTCCATCTTGAAGCCTCTAATCACTCGTTTGAAGACGGTGATGTGAAGGTTTTAAGCAGGGAGAAAAGATGGTTTGAAAGAGGAGTCAAGGACGCTATTTTTGTTAAAAAAGAAAGACCTTCTTTAAACAGAAATGGAGGGCTTAGGTTTCATCTTCCTGTTATTTATAATGGGATTCTGAACCCCTGGAAAGGTAGAGGACATTCAGATGCTAATCAGGTACTCAGGGTGGTTGAGCCAGGGTCTCACAAAGACAAAGAGGTTTCTAATAGCCCATTAAGATTCTGAATAGGCTAGCTCGGTAGATACAAGGGGGAGTTTCTGTTGAAACAAACAACTCTTTCTACTTCAGGAAGGCTCCTCCCAATGGGCGGGTCTTACCACAGAACAGTATTAATATCGGAGTTCTCGATCTAAATTCTGTTATTGACAATGACTCTTGGATGAGAGTCGAAACGTCTATTTTTTCAAACTGAGTCCAGATGACTACAACTGAAGCTTTTTCTACAACTTCTAATTGTGCAAAGATACGAGCTGCAGGAAGAGAAAAATCTAAGACTATAATATAAAGAAACAGTTTGTTCGATTAAAAAGTGCGGAGGACATCCTAATTGGGTATCAGTGGAAAAAATTAAAATTAAATAAAATGAACAAGCAACAGACGGGACGGACCGGTGCCGTTCCTACAACCCAAATGTGCAGTAAATCTTTGAGGTGGACAGCACAGAAAAGATTACAGATTTATCTCACAAAGGAGGAAGAGAAGAAATTGCAAGAAGAAAAAGACGAAAGGAAGTGAATGAAGTAGAAAATAAGGCCTAGAAAAATTGGAGACCCTGTCAAAGACCCTGACCAAAACACTGCATCGTCTACGGACTTTGGCGGAGCGTATCAAGGAACAATCTGGAGTGGAGATAAGCATGTGGGATGGCTGGGTCAACATGTTCGGGAGATATAAAGCTCTCGTGATATCTTTGCCCACTTCCTTGCCTATTTTCACCGCCATTTTGGGAGACTCTGGCCGCTGTTGCATTCCATGCATGAGGTCATTGTGTAATTGGTTAGTGATAACAGCCATTGAAGGCTCCGTGTTAAAGAGGGTGACACAGTTTCTTCATTTAAGACCAGGCTTAAAACGTTCCCCTTTGAAATGGCTTATGGTCAGGCCAGTTAGGAACATAAATATAAACCTATAGTTTCAGCTACGCTGCCCTAGGAGCAACTATGAGGGAAGTATGGAACCATGAGCACTATCCTCTGATAAAGACTATTTATACATCAAACAATATTTAATATTTAATTTTCTTCTTCTTTTCCAACTCCCTGAAGGAGTGGAACAGTCACTTTGATGACCTGTGGACCCAGATGCTCCTCGAGTCCCTTGAAAAGTGGTCTCTACTCCAAATGAACAGTTTTTCATCTGCATGAAGAACTGGTTCCCCTCCTGAAGAACTGGTTCTCCTCCTGAGTGGGTCAAGCTCCATTGTAACTTCCTGGTTGTAATTGATGACATCATACAGGGACATTACCATACCAACCACTGGGTGATGTATAAAAATATATGAGAGCACTTTTATTTAGTTGAATAAATGTTTTAGAGGCCCAAAAAAAGTTGTTACTTTTGTGTAAATTATTCATAAACTTTGGATGGAGCGAGTGTCCCTGGTTTGATGTCACTTCCTGTCATTTTCTACAGACTTTTCCACTTTTCTCCAGAAACAGCGGCTCGATTGGTGTAAAACTATAATTTATATTCACAACAGGTACAAATACAACAAATAAAGTCACAATTAGAACTTTGATCATTGAACTTTAATTCGTTTTTATGACTTTATCCAAACGCTCAGGTTCTGCCTTAATGTGAAAACATCTTGAACACAAATACTTTACATTTTAGGTCATGAATCCTTCTTTTGTGGACGTGACATGAACAGAACAATGACCACAGTTTGTGTCCACGTGACATCACAACATTGTACAATCTCTAGAATCCTCAGGTGAACTCTCAGTGTTGGGGGTCAGAGGTCACATTTATGCTTAATTTCTCTGTCATCACTGGGCCCATCCACATGAAACAAGAACACAGACAATGTGAAGTGAAAAGTGGTCCATTCTGCTGGGTTTGTGTCATATTCTGATTTGAGCCAGTCACATTGTGGGCCTGAGGTTCTGAGAGCTGATGCAAGGTGCAGATCCATGTTCCACAGTCCTCCTCTTGTCTTCAAGCCTCTTTGGACGCAACATGAACAAACTTAGGTGGGTTTTGGGCTCCGGTGTCTCAAGTTGTGGCTGTAGCAGTTTCTCTCTTGGAGATGCTTTTACACAGTGGCAAAGCAGCTCCACAGGGGGGCGCTAGTCACAAAACAGCCCCGTGAAAGCAGCATGAGGTCACTTCTACTGTCCCAGCTCTGGAGCCACAGTGTCCCCTGGAGTCAGACTGAGCCCAGTTTTGGGAGAGAAAGAGCGCCCCCTGTGTCTGTGAGAAGAGCGCCCTCAATAACACACTTAATAACACATAGATATGATCAAGTGTGTTTAAAACATTCCAATGTAAAACAGAAATAATTGTTTGATTTGTCGAACACTAAAATAATCTTAGTTGCTGCTCGACAAAATAATATGAATAATAAAATGCTCATTGAAGTTAAGGGGTGAGACCAGACGAACAGGAGCACATGAAGCTCAAAGTGAAGTGTCAGTCCTCCAGGGGGCGCTGTGTCCTCGGCTCCACCAGAGCCACTGGACTGTAAAACCCCAGTCTAAACCCAGGAAAAAGAGGCTCAGTGAAGGAGGAGCTGAAGGTGTGGAGGTGGGACAGGTTCTCCATCAGAGAGGGCGTCATAGAAGGACAGAGCTCCAGCCACAGGGTCCAGGAACACGCCCACTCTGGAGGTATATGAAGAAAACAGTGCCTTCACATCTTTTATCAAATTTGTCTTAATCTCAGGTCGTTCTTTCTTATTGTGAATAAAAGAGTATTTTCCTCCCCGGATCCTCAGAGTCCAGGACTGATCATTGAGTCCAAACACACACTCCTCGCTCTCTCCTTTCCGTCTGATTCCTCTGTAACTCACTACTACATCAACGTCCCCCTTGAACTCCACCTCCCAGTAACAGCGCCCCCTCAGGCCGGAGGAGGCCAGGACCTGAGGCCAGTCTGTGAATCTGTCCTCATGATCTGGAACTCGTTGTGGCTCAGAGTCTCTCACAGTCCGTTTGTCCTCAGACAGATGGAGGACGCTGTTTGCAGTGTTTGGATCCAGAGTGAACTCACAATAATCTGAAACACACATTTAAAATGTGATGATTTAAACAGGTTCGTGAGAGTAAATGTGAAGTGAAAGTGCTGTTTCTTCTCAAAGGTAAATCAATGATAATGAGGTGTTGGAGGCTCAGCTCATGTGTGATCAGCTTCAACATGTTTAGTTTGTGTGGCTCCAGATCCAATACTGATCTTTACTGTTTGTTCTTTACGATACCGATCCGATACCGATCTGATCTTCTTCTATTTCATGTTTTTGAGCCTTAGTTTAGTCTGATCTTGTGCCTTTATAAAACATGAAGAACACAAAGCTGAATTTGGCTCCAGTTTCATTCCATGACGACAGTTTAAATATGAATATTGCAGAATAGTGTTTTAAAGTGGTCCACAGCTTCAGAGCGTCACACTCACTGTGACAGACACATTTATGGATTGATGCAGGTCAAATGACATGTGCATTTATATATTTGTGAATAAATCATTAGTGGACGACCTAAACTGTGCTTTCTTCACCTGTGAATGTGGATGTTTTTGACAAAGACGTTACTCTCAAAATTCACATTTATTCAAAGACTTAGACCAACAGGCAGATTTTTTACATCAATTCTCATTTATAAACATGAACGTTGAAATAATTGACATTTTATTTTTAAATCTGTAGTTTTTCATGTGAGAGTTTGATCTCTTTGTCACATTCCTGAAACCAGTGCTGCACCTTTTCGATGAAGAGCTGTTAAAACCAGGACGACTCCGACCTCACAAAGCACATCAAGTAGACGCTTACTGCATATTTGAATGACAAATATAGTGACTCCACTGACAAAGTACTAAACATGGTTTAGAACCAAGTAGCCAAACCTCCCCCAGAGTGAGCCGCCTCGCCAAGCGCTACTTCCAGAGACAAGCTGCTCATCAGAGCCACAGAGCTGCTCTTCACCCTGAGGCAGTCACTGACTAGTCTTTATAAAACTCATGATGTCAAGTATTTTAGAGAGTTGCACTTTTTATTTACTGTATTTTAGATGTTTGCAATATTTATTTATCACTGTTGAAAATGTTTATTTGATCGTGAGTGTGATGTTACTATAGTATTTAGCATTTATATCTGATATTTTTTAAGCCTAAATGTGGTTTCTTGATATGATTTGTTCAAAATTACAATGCAGATTTAATCTTGCACTACTTTGTGAAACATCAGCCAAGTCTTCTTGGAGCGGAAGAAGGACATCTATTGGTGTAATACAGCATTAAAAAAAAAAGGAAATGGTTAAAATGTTTCTCAGACAGTTATAGTATATTTATTTAGACTTGAAAATGTAAACTTTTATTTCTTGAAATTAATAAATATTTCTTATAAAATAAATCTACATTTATTGTCTTTGTTATGTATAATATAAAGTCCACAACAAGAAGACTTTCCTTTAATAAAGTAGACTTGAGGTCTTGAGGATTGGGGACAGAAATTACAACATATAATTCTTGTAGCTGCGTCATTAGCGCTAGCAATGCACTTATCGCTCCAACTAATATTATAGTGTTGTACTTCCTCACCTCACCTCTAGAGGTGCTGTGTGCAAAATAATCCCAAAAAAATGAGAGTCACACGAAACCAAACATGAGTGGGACTTCACGCCGTTGGACTATCTTCTTGCATTTACCCCTTGACTACAGATGCCACAAACTGCAGCACAAACAGACGGGCAAAGTGTGAGCGGCGGCCGAGGCGTCGGAGCAGGACAATATGTTTCCAAATCCAATTCATGACGACAGGCGAGTATGAGGGCAAAAGCTCAGGATGAAGAAGACGCTATCATAAATCTGTTATAATAACAAGGTGTTGAAGCCATCTCCACGGACGAGCTTTGACCCTTCCTTTGTCTCAACGAGTGTCCGACACGTGGGTCGACAATGCTAGGCCAGCTACGTTGCCCTCTGAACTCTGAAAACACCTGGAAACACCTGGAATTAAGCGCTAAACGGACAGAGACTTTTTTTTTTACCTCGTTTATTCTAATTTCCTTGAAGTAATCTACGTCGTTTACGTGAATCAGCGCTACGTTCTCATCTGAGTAAAGGCCGCGTGAGGAGCTAACACGCCGCTAACGCGTTCCACCGCTAAGAGAGGAACTCTGGATCAGTTTCAATTTACCCGGTTTATGATTAATCCTCCTTAATCATAAACTGAATATCTGTAGCTTGAGACCCTACAGTGTTATCATATTTACTGTGAGATTAGGAGAATAAAGATTAAAGCTGTAAGCTTTAAGATGTAAAGCTCTAGCCCTAGTTCAAATGTAAAGTTGGACACTTCCTCCAGTGATACAGTTTCAGTCTGATGTTTGTGGAAGTTGCTGCTTGTCAAACCTCTAAATGTGTTGATAAGTTGAAATAAAAACATCAGATCTACAGCTGTGAGTCTTCTACATGTGAAGTTGAACCAAATAAAATACTACTCACATTTTCTAGGACCTGGGACAATCCAGCGCTTTCCAGAAGGTTCCAACCTGGAAAACACAAGTCTAGTTTAGACCAGAACCTGGACCAACCCCTGAACCAGAACCCACACCTGTCAGACTGTAGGGGGCAGTGTGGTCTCACCTGACAGACTGTAGGGGGCAGTGTGGTCTCACCTGTCAGACTGTAGGGGGCAGTGTGGTCTCACCTGACAGACTGTAGGGGGCAGTGTGGTCTCACCTGACAGACTGTAGGGGGCAGTGTGGTCTCACCTGTCAGACTGTAGGGGGCAGTGTGGTCTCACCTGACAGACTGTAGGGGGCAGTGTGGTCTCACCTGTCAGACTGTAGGGGGCAGTGTGGTCTCACCTGACAGACTGTAGGGGGCAGTGTGGTCTCACCTGACAGACTGTAGGGGGCAGTGTGGTCTCACCTGACAGACTGTAGGGGGCAGTGTGGTCTCACCTGACAGACTGTAGGGGGCAGTGTGGTCTCACCTGACAGACTGTAGGGGGCAGTGTGGTCTCACCTGTCAGACTGTAGGGGGCAGTGTGGTCTCACCTGACAGACTGTAGGGGGCAGTGTGGTCTCACCTGACAGACTGTAGGGGGCAGTGTGGTCTCACCTGACAGACTGTAGGGGGCAGTGTGGTCTCACCTGACAGACTGTAGGGGGCAGTGTGGTCTCACCTGACAGACTGTAGGGGGCAGTGTGGTCTCACCTGACAGACTGTAGGGGGCAGTGTGGTCTCACCTGACAGACTGTAGGGGGCAGTGTGGTCTCACCTGACAGACTGTAGGGGGCAGTGTGGTCTCACCTGACAGACTGTAGGGGGCAGTGTGGTCTCACCTGTCAGACTGTAGGGGGCAGTGTGGTCTCACCTGACAGACTGTAGGGGGCAGTGTGGTCTCACCTGACAGACTGTAGGGGGCAGTGCGGTCTCACCTGACAGACTGTAGGGGGCAGTGTGGTCTCACCTGACAGACTGTAGGGGGCAGTGTGGTCTCACCTGACAGACTGTAGGGGGCAGTGTGGATCGTCCCGTAGAGCGGTCAGTTTCTTTGCTGAGGGTCCTGGATGGTTGTAGCTCAGGTCTAATTCTCGTAGATGGCAGTGGGCGGAGCTTAGAGCTGAGGCCAGAGCAGCCCCGCCCCTTTCTGAGACCAGACATCGAGACAGGCTAAAGAAACACAGCGTTACACTCATGTGGACACTAGGGACAGAGTGCATGATGGGAGTGTCTCACCTAAGAGTCTTCAGTCTGCAGGGGGCGCTCTTCAGTCCATCACACAGCAGCTCCACTCCTGAGTCCTGGAGGTCATTGTGACTCAGGTCCAGGTGTGTGAAACTAGAGGAGCTGAGGACTGAGGCCAGAGGACCACAGATGCTGTTTGTCAGGCCACAGAAGGAAAGACTGAAGACAGAGAGGGATATTAGAGCACACTCACACTTGATGGTGAACAAAGTGTCGATTGTGAGGTCCGTTTGGCTGATGTCAGTCTGATCTGTGCTTCTGTGACGCCGCTGGAGGAAGTGGACCAAAGCACATGAGAGTCTTACTTAAGTCTGTGTGTAGCTGAACTTAAGATGATATGGTCTCAAAGACGTGTTTACGTACCAGTGTTTTCAGTTTAGCTGCTCAATGTTCTGCTAACAGTACTTAATCTACACTTTGAATCGAGAGTGCTAACCACTCTGCCACAGTGTAGTCTGTACTCACATGGCTTTGGTGGAGGCCTTGACAACAGGCAGCAGATGCAGCAGAGCCTTGTCTGAGGGACAGTATTTCCTCAGGTCAAACTCCTCCAGGCTCGCACCAGACTGCGGTCGTTCAGCTCGTTCAGACAGTGGAACAGGTTCAGGCTTCTCTCTGTAGACAGACCCTCATCATTGAGCTTCTGTTTGAGGTATTTTACTGTCTCTTGATTGGTCTGAGAACCACTTCCTGTGTGAGTCAGCAGACCCTTCAGCAGCCTCTGATTGGTCGGCAGAGACAGCCCCAGGAGGAAGCGCAGGAACAGGTCCAGGCGTCCGTTTGGACTCTCTAAGGCCTGGTCCACAGCAGAACTGTAGAAGGCTTCTTCAGAGGAGTTTGATTGTGACAGCAGGTTCTCTCCAGAGCTGAAGAAGGTCTGATGGACGTGAAGAGCAGCCAGAAACTCCTGCACACTCAGATGGATGAAGCAGAAGACCTTGTCCTGGTACAGGCCTGGCTCCTCTCTAAAGACCTGTGTGAACACTCCGGAGTACATTTAGGCCGCTGCAGTGTCCAGCCCACACTCGCTCAGGTCACTCTCGTAGAAGATCAGGTTTTTTTTCTTCAGCTGCTCAAAGGCCAGTTTTCCCAGAGACTGCACCATCTCCCTGGTCTCTGGAGTCCAGTGAAGCTCTGCCCCTGATCCCTGGTGATACTTGATGTTCTTTACTTTGACCTGCACCACCAGGAAGTGGACGTACATCTGTGTGAGCGTCCGGGGTAGCTCTGGTTCCTCTGTTTGTTCCAGAAGCTTCTGTATAACTGTGGAGAGGATCCAGCAGAAGACCAGGATGTGGCACATGATGTGGAGGCTGCGGATGTTCTTGATGTGGGATATGACGGCTTTGCTGAAGTACTCCTCCTTCTGCGGGTCGGTGAACCCTCGCACCTCTGTCACCATGGAGACGCACCACTCAGGGATCTGATTGGACGCCGCAGGGCGCGTGGTAATCCAGAGGCGAGCTGAGGGAAGCAGGTTCCCCCTGATGAGATTCACCAGCAGCAGGTCCACTGAGACGGACTCTGTGGGGTCGTTCAGGACCCGTGTTCGGCTGAAGTCCAGAGGAAGTCTGCACTCATCCAGACCGTCAAAGATGAAGAGCACCTGGAGCTGTTGGAAGCTGCAGAGATCTTTGGATGGACTGAAGAAGTGGTGCAGCAGCTCCACAGGCTGAACGGTTTGTCTCTGAGCACATTGAGCTCTCTGAAAGTGAACGGGAACAGCAGCTGGAGCTCCTGGTTGGTCCTGCCTTCAGCCCAGTCCAGACTGAACTTCTGAGTCAGCACTGTTTTCCCCACACCGGCCACGCCCTTCGTCAGCACGACTCTGATTGGTCCCTTTGTCTGTGCTCTCATTGGTTCTTCTCTGATTGGGAGTTTAAACATATCTTCACACTTGATGGCGGTCAGTGCAGAGGCCAATTTCCTGGCCTTGGTCTCGATGTGTGTGACCTCATGTTGCTCTGTGGCCTCTCCCTCTGTGATGTACAGCTCTGTGAAGATCTGCTTCAGTTTAGAGGAGTTTCCTTCTTTAGCGATGCCCTCACACACACGGCTGAACTTCTGTACCAGACAAGTCTTCACTTCCCCCTAAACCTTAGAACACAGACCTGTAAAAACATAAATCTGCATCAGACGTGTATCTGGACACACTGGGTTCAGTTAGAGCAGAGAGAGCTCTGGAGATTTTCTGAAACTAAACCCACTGTTACGGCCCCCGTCCTCCCTGTTGTGTGTTTGACTGTAAATGTTCCCTTCCCAACATGGCTGTGATGGGCGACATGTTGGTTTCCTGTTTCTACTTCCTGTTTCTTGTGGTTGATGGGCCAATCCACAGTCTCCACCTGCAGCCCCTCAGAGTATTTAAGGACACGTGTTGCAGCTGCCCAAGGCCATTCGTCTTCTCGTTCATCAGGGCTGTGGTGGCGGCGCTGGTACAGCTGGCAGCCCGGTGTAAACGCTCTCTCTTCTTTCTCACACTTATTGTGCTTTATCTCCTATATTTTGTAAATATAGTTAGTATATTTTTTCTATTTTACTGTACGATAGGGACACGCGCTGGAATAGTTTTTTAATTCAACTGTTTTTGACTTTTTTCGGCTGGATTTGAGCGTTTTTCGTTGCGTTCGTTGTGTTGTTGTGACGTGAGCTAGCTCCGAGCGAGCCCACCAGCCCCCCCCCGCGCCCTCCGGCCGCGCTAAAGTACGGCGTGTCGTCGGTACACGTTTATATACACGTTTATATGAAAGAGGAACTTCACGAACGATCGGGACACGCACTGGAATCGCTTTAAATTAACTTGTTTTGACTTTATTCGGCTGGATTGAGTGTTTTCGTCGTGTCGTGGCGATGTGTCTTTGCTCTGAGTCCCCCGGCTCCGGCCCCGCCCCCCGGCTCCGGCCCCGCCCCCCGGCCCCGCCCCCCGGCTCCGGCCCTGCCCCCCGGCTCCCGCCCCGCCCCCCGGCCCCGCCCCCCGGCTCCGGCCCCGCCCCCCGGCTCCGGCCCCGCCCCCGGCCCCGCCCCCCGGCCGGTGCCGTACCGCGTTTCCACAAAGGAGGAACTCATGAAACTGCGGAGAACAGTCGTCTTACCCGGAGATCGTCACGTTATCCCGGCGCAATACTGACCTAACCTAATACTGATGTGCAATTCTGTCATATGTGCAATTACTGTTGGAATTCATGTGCAATCTATGTGCTGTCGTGACACATGTTCATGTGCAATTACTGTCGTGATCACATGCAATGGTATTTATGTATTTATTCATTTATTTGTCTATGGGAGTTTTTATTTATTTATAGGAGATCTTCTACTGAAAGTGTTTTTCAGACTTCCTATAAGTGATCTGTTCTTCTGGATCTACCTCTGTATCTACCTGCGTTGCACCAATGAAATTTCCCCATGTGGGACAATAAAGGAATATCTTATCTTACTTTGTGGTTTGAGACATTTGTAGTTTGTTTGTTATGCATCTCCTTTTTAGTTCTAACTTTGATTCTGTTTATGGGCCTTTGTTTTGTTTGGCCTGTGTGACTCGTATATTTTAGAGACACTTGACTTGTTTTCTTAGTCATGTTTGTGTTTGTTCATTTACCTTTGAGTTCCAGTTTATTGAACAAACTTTATTTCACTATGGTACATCTTGGTTTTGTTACTTCTTTTACCCTCACAGTTGTAACACGCACACTTTGAATCTGCAGAATAATTTGAATCCAGATAAGAGAGCTTCAACTTTCTGATCAGTGCAATACCAGCTGTAGCTAATCACATTATATTTAATGCTGATATGCAAGTATCATTTAGATGAAAAATATGTTTACGATAGACTAGTTCAGTCAGTAAAAAGGTGTAGATTTGTGCTTTAGCAGCACATTTTCTTTCTTGTGCCTGTACCTAAAAAACCTGGAGCATTTGAATTGAATGATTATCGCCCAAAAGCACTTACCTTCATTTTATGTAAGTGTTTGGAGCAAACTGTGAGTAAACACATCATGTCCTCTGTATCCAACTGTTTGGACATCTAACATGTGGCATATGAAAGTCAGAAGAACAGAAGATGCAGCCATCACTCTAAATAACACCATTATGCTAGAATCCTCTTTGTGGACTTCAGCTTTCAGTTCTATGCGTGTACATATTTTACTGAACAGGTTTATGGACCTCTGTGTTAATGGAGACATTATCAAATGGGTCAGAGACTTTTTGTGCTTTCGTCCCAAAGAGTGACTATTGGTGCTGATATTTCAGAAATGACTGTGTTGAATAAGTCCTCCACAAGGCACACTTTTAGCTCCTTTGCTCCATTGCTCCAATCTCCAGCTGTAGACAATAAAGTTTCAGTATTCGTATTACAACAGAAGAATGGTGCATTTGGAGCTCCGCCCCTCTCGTCACCTGACTGTCCAACACACAGAGGGTCCTGATGTCTCTGGTGGACAGTTCGGCTGCTCCGCCGGGACAAAACCTAATATCTAAAGGACTCACAGCTTGTTTGTCTCACGACACGTGCTACTTTCAGGTGAGTCAAGTCCACGCTCTGAGGGATTATAGACACTTCAAACACAGTTTGTCTCTGTTAAACTTCCGCGTTACAAAAGCTCTTTAAAGCTCTCTAACATCTGTGTTTTAAACCAGGTCTAAACCAGGTCACATTATGGCAGGTGCTGCAGGTAAAACTCTATAAAAGACGCAGTGAATTAAAGTTACTCACGTTGTGTCTCTTCTTGGTCTCACTTCTCTGTCCGAGGAGGTTTTTCTGCTTCTTAAAACTCCATAAATGTCTCTAAAGTGTGAAATCAAAGCTGAGCAGAATCTGCGTCACTGTCATAAAACCTCGTCGCCATTTCAGGAAATAAAATGGCACAAATAATCACTCCAAACTGGTCAAACTGGTGGATCCAGTCTCTCTCTCCCTCAGCTCTCAATGAACTCTGACAGAAGCAGATTCTCATGTTACATTCTGTTTACTATAAACCTCAACATTGCTCTAAAGCGGCTCAGTAACAGTCTTAAAACTGGAGCTGTTTGGTACATAAGCCGCCTCATTGGACCAAACCCTCACTCAGACCCCGCCCCCTGCGACCCGTCTGTAAATGGGGGCAGTGATACAAAATGTTAAGCCTCGTACAGACCGCGGCGGCCGAAGCGTCCAGTTTACATTCAAAGTCTGTGTAAACGCGCGACGAGCACGTTGTGCGTTGCCCGCGGCGCCATTTCTTCGTTTTTGCGGCGCGATTGGTGCGTTTTCTTATGCTCTCGGCGCTTTGAGCGCGCGTATGAGGCGCCCGAAGCGCCCAAAGCAGCCGGCGCAACATGTTCAGATTTGTTCAGCTTTCTGCAGCAGATGCGTTGCAGCAGCCAATCAGAGATGACGTGCTACGCACGACCCGGAAAAAGACCCAAAACAAACCTGCAAGATAAAAACAAAATCCTTAAAAACGCAGCTCTTGGAGCAAATAATGATATTGACTAAACTCTGCTCAGAAGTATCTGCAGGTCCCAGACGGGCCCCGGAGCCCATCGCCTCCACCTTTGGACTTTGTAAAGTTAATAAACCAAAGCCATGGTCCAACATTAAACTCCATTTATACCACGAGAAAAGCAGCACAGCACAACTCCTCCACTGAGCATGTGCAGGACGACTCGACTCCACTGAGCATGTGCAGGACGACTCGACTCCACTGAGCATGTGCAGGACGACTCGACTCCACTGAGCATGTGCAGGACGACTCGACTCCACTGAGCATGTGCAGGACGACTCGACTCCACTGAGCATGTGCAGGACGACTCGACTCCACTGAGCATGTGCAGGACGACTCGACTCCACTGAGCATGTGCAGGACCACTCGACTCCACTGAGCATGTGCAGGACGACTCGACTCCACTGAGCATGTGTAGGACGACTCGGACTCCACTGAGCATGTGCAGGACCACTCGACTCCACTGAGCATGTGCAGGACGACTCGACTCCACTGAGCATGTGCAGGACGACTCGACTCCACTGAGCATGTGCAGGACGACTCGACTCCACTGAGCATGTGTAGGACGACTCGACTCCACTGAGCATGTGCAGGACGACTCGACTCCACTGAGCATGTGCAGGACGACTCGACTCCACTGAGCATGTGCAGGACGACTCGACTCCACTGAGCATGTGCAGGACGACTCGACTCCACTGAGCATGTGCAGGACGACTCGGACTCCACTGAGCATGTGCAGGACGACTCGACTCCACTGAGCATGTGCAGGACCACTCGACTCCACTGAGCATGTGCAGGACGACTCGGACTCCACTGAGCATGTGCAGGACGACTCGACTCCACTGAGCATGTGCAGGACGACTCGACTCCACTGAGCATGTGTAGGACGACTCGACTCCACTGAGCATGTGCAGGACGACTCGACTCCACTGAGCATGTGCAGGACGACTCGACTCCACTGAGCATGTGCAGGACGACTCGACTCCACTGAGCATGTGCAGGACGACTCGACTCCACTGAGCATGTGCAGGACGACTCGGACTCCACTGAGCATGTGCAGGACGACTCGACTCCACTGAGCATGTGCAGGACCACTCGACTCCACTGAGCATGTGCAGGACGACTCGGACTCCACTGAGCATGTGCAGGACGACTCGACTCCACTGAGCATGTGCAGGACGACTCGACTCCACTGAGCATGTGTAGGACGACTCGACTCCACTGAGCATGTGCAGGACGACTCGACTCCACTGAGCATGTGCAGGACGACTCGGACTCCACTGAGCATGTGCAGGACGACTCGACTCCACTGAGCATGTGCAGGACGACTCGACTCCACTGAGCATGTGCAGGACGACTCGACTCCACTGAGCATGTGCAAGACGACTCGACTCCACTGAGCATGTGCAGGACGACTCGACTCCACTGAGCATGTGTAGGACGACTCGACTCCACTGAGCATGTGCAGGACGACTCGACTCCACTGAGCATGTGCAGGACGACTCGACTCCACTGAGCATGTGCAGGACGACTCGGACTCCACTGAGCATGTGCAGGACGACTCGACTCCACTGAGCATGTGCAGGACGACTCGACTCCACTGAGCATGTGCAGGACGACTCGACTCCACTGAGCATGTGCAGGACGACTCGACTCCACTGAGCATGTGTAGGACGACTCGACTCCACTGAGCATGTGCAGGACGACTCGACTCCACTGAGCATGTGCAGGACGACTCGGACTCCACTGAGCATGTGCAGGACGACTCGACTCCACTGAGCATGTGTAGGACGACTCGACTCCACTGAGCATGTGTAGGACGACTCGACTCCACTGAGCATGTGTAGGACGACTCGACTCCACTGAGCATGTGCAGGACGACTCGACTCCACTGAGCATGTGCAGGACGACTCGACTCCACTGAGCATGTGCAGGACGACTCGACTCCACTGAGCATGTGCAGGACGACTCGACTCCACTGAGCATGTGCAGGACCACTCGACTCCACTGAGCATGTGTAGGACGACTCGACTCCACTGAGCATGTGCAGGACGACTCGGACTCCACTGAGCATGTGCAGGACGACTCGACTCCACTGAGCATGTGCAGGACGACTCGACTCCACTGAGCATGTGCAGGACGACTCGACTCCACTGAGCATGTGCAGGACCACTCGACTCCACTGAGCATGTGTAGGACGACTCGACTCCACTGAGCATGTGTAGGACGACTCGACTCCACTGAGCATGTGTAGGACGACTCGACTCCACTGAGCATGTGTAGGACGACTCGACTCCACTGAGCATGTGCAGGACGACTCGACTCCACTGAGCATGTGTAGGACCACTCGACTCCACTGAGCATGTGTAGGACGACTCGACTCCACTGAGCATGTGCAGGACGACTCGACTCCACTGAGCATGTGCAGGACGACTCGACTCCACTGAGCATGTGCAGGACGACTCGACTCCACTGAGCATGTGCAGGACGACTCGGACTCCACTGAGCATGTGCAGGACGACTCGACTCCACTGAGCATGTGCAGGACGACTCGACTCCACTGAGCATGTGCAGGACGACTCGACTCCACTGAGCATGTGCAGGACGACTCGACTCCACTGAGCATGTGCAGGACGACTCGACTCCACTGAGCATGTGCAGGACGACTCGACTCCACTGAGCATGTGCAGGACCACTCGACTCCACTGAGCATGTGCAGGACGACTCGACTCCACTGAGCATGTGTAGGACGACTCGGACTCCACTGAGCATGTGCAGGACCACTCGACTCCACTGAGCATGTGCAGGACGACTCGACTCCACTGAGCATGTGTAGGACCACTCGACTCCACTGAGCATGTGCAGGACGACTCGACTCCACTGAGCATGTGCAGGACGACTCGACTCCACTGAGCATGTGCAGGACGACTCGACTCCACTGAGCATGTGCAGGACGACTCGACTCCACTGAGCATGTGCAGGACGACTCGACTCCACTGAGCATGTGCAGGACCACTCGACTCCACTGAGCATGTGCAGGACGACTCGACTCCACTGAGCATGTGTAGGACGACTCGGACTCCACTGAGCATGTGCAGGACGACTCGGACTCCACTGAGCATGTGCAGGACGACTCGACTCCACTGAGCATGTGCAGGACGACTCGACTCCACTGAGCATGTGCAGGACGACTCGACTCCACTGAGCATGTGTAGGACGACTCGGACTCCACTGAGCATGTGCAGGACGACTCGGACTCCACTGAGCATGTGCAGGACGACTCGACTCCACTGAGCATGTGCAGGACGACTCGACTCCACTGAGCATGTGCAGGACGACTCGACTCCACTGAGCATGTGCAGGACGACTCGACTCCACTGAGCATGTGTAGGACGACTCGACTCCACTGAGCATGTGCAGGACGACTCGACTCCACTGAGCATGTGCAGGACGACTCGGACTCCACTGAGCATGTGCAGGACGACTCGACTCCACTGAGCATGTGTAGGACGACTCGACTCCACTGAGCATGTGTAGGACGACTCGACTCCACTGAGCATGTGTAGGACGACTCGACTCCACTGAGCATGTGCAGGACGACTCGACTCCACTGAGCATGTGCAGGACGACTCGACTCCACTGAGCATGTGCAGGACGACTCGACTCCACTGAGCATGTGCAGGACCACTCGACTCCACTGAGCATGTGTAGGACGACTCGACTCCACTGAGCATGTGCAGGACGACTCGGACTCCACTGAGCATGTGCAGGACGACTCGACTCCACTGAGCATGTGCAGGACGACTCGACTCCACTGAGCATGTGCAGGACGACTCGACTCCACTGAGCATGTGCAGGACCACTCGACTCCACTGAGCATGTGTAGGACGACTCGACTCCACTGAGCATGTGTAGGACGACTCGACTCCACTGAGCATGTGTAGGACGACTCGACTCCACTGAGCATGTGTAGGACGACTCGACTCCACTGAGCATGTGCAGGACGACTCGACTCCACTGAGCATGTGTAGGACCACTCGACTCCACTGAGCATGTGTAGGACGACTCGACTCCACTGAGCATGTGCAGGACGACTCGACTCCACTGAGCATGTGTAGGACGACTCGACTCCACTGAGCATGTGCAGGACGACTCGACTCCACTGAGCATGTGCAGGACGACTCGACTCCACTGAGCATGTGCAGGACGACTCGACTCCACTGAGCATGTGCAGGACGACTCGACTCCACTGAGCATGTGCAGGACGACTCGACTCCACTGAGCATGTGCAGGACGACTCGACTCCACTGAGCATGTGCAGGACGACTCGACTCCACTGAGCATGTGCAGGACCACTCGACTCCACTGAGCATGTGCAGGACGACTCGACTCCACTGAGCATGTGTAGGACGACTCGGACTCCACTGAGCATGTGCAGGACCACTCGACTCCACTGAGCATGTGCAGGACGACTCGACTCCACTGAGCATGTGTAGGACCACTCGACTCCACTGAGCATGTGCAGGACGACTCGACTCCACTGAGCATGTGCAGGACGACTCGACTCCACTGAGCATGTGCAGGACGACTCGACTCCACTGAGCATGTGCAGGACGACTCGACTCCACTGAGCATGTGCAGGACCACTCGACTCCACTGAGCATGTGCAGGACGACTCGACTCCACTGAGCATGTGTAGGACGACTCGGACTCCACTGAGCATGTGCAGGACCACTCGACTCCACTGAGCATGTGCAGGACGACTCGACTCCACTGAGCATGTGTAGGACCACTCGACTCCACTGAGCATGTGCAGGACGACTCGGACTCCACTGAGCATGTGTAGGACGACTCGACTCCACTGAGCATGTGCAGGACGACTCGACTCCACTGAGCATGTGTAGGACGACTCGACTCCACTGAGCATGTGCAGGACGACTCGACTCCACTGAGCATGTGCAGGACGACTCGGACTCCACTGAGCATGTGCAGGACGACTCGGACTCCACTGAGCATGTGTAGGACGACTCGGACTCCACTGAGCATGTGCAGGACGACTCGACTCCACTGAGCATGTGCAGGACGACTCGACTCCACTGAGCATGTGCAGGACGACTCGGACTCCACTGAGCATGTGTAGGACGACTCGACTCCACTGAGCATGTGCAGGACCACTCGACTCCACTGAGCATGTGCAGGACGACTCGACTCCACTGAGCATGTGCAGGACGACTCGACTCCACTGAGCATGTGCAGGACCACTCGACTCCACTGAGCATGTGCAGGACGACTCGACTCCACTGAGCATGTGTAGGACGACTCGGACTCCACTGAGCATGTGCAGGACCACTCGACTCCACTGAGCATGTGCAGGACGACTCGACTCCACTGAGCATGTGTAGGACCACTCGACTCCACTGAGCATGTGCAGGACGACTCGGACTCCACTGAGCATGTGTAGGACGACTCGACTCCACTGAGCATGTGCAGGACGACTCGACTCCACTGAGCATGTGTAGGACGACTCGACTCCACTGAGCATGTGCAGGACGACTCGACTCCACTGAGCATGTGCAGGACGACTCGGACTCCACTGAGCATGTGCAGGACGACTCGGACTCCACTGAGCATGTGTAGGACGACTCGGACTCCACTGAGCATGTGCAGGACGACTCGACTCCACTGAGCATGTGCAGGACGACTCGACTCCACTGAGCATGTGCAGGACGACTCGGACTCCACTGAGCATGTGTAGGACGACTCGACTCCACTGAGCATGTGCAGGACCACTCGACTCCACTGAGCATGTGCAGGACGACTCGACTCCACTGAGCATGTGTAGGACGACTCGGACGCACGTCTGCTTTTTACTTTTATTTTACGGACATGAGTCCGGTGCGTTTGTCTTTCAAATGTACACGCGCTCAAATTCTGCGTCAGGCGCGATTCAGCCGCCGCGGTCTGTACGAGGCTTTAAAGTTGTGCTACCTGGATGTCACCTTAGATCTCACTGTCACCTCCAAAAAACACAAAGTAAATGTGTCAAAGCCTCAAATACGATATAAAATCTTTTAAAGGCATCAGAAACAAACTCACAATGGAATCATCCCTGACTTTTTTATTAATGCTTTGATCATGTCTCGATTTTACTGCTGGTCCCGGGCGAGCGAAACAACCTGAGGCCATTGGACCCACGACCGGAAACCAGGGGCCAGTGCGTCTTATGAATCAGAAAGTTTGATGTGATAAAGCTGCTCTCTAGAGTAACAGAGACTCATTTGTGAATAAATGACTTGTTTGACCACATCAATAATCATCAAATCTAGAATAAATTGACTCTGATGAGGATCATTCCGTCTCAATGGATTTAAGATAAGATAAGATATTCCTTTATTGTCCCACATGGGGAAATTTCATTGGTGCAACGCAGGTAGATCCAGAGGTAGATACAGAAGAACAGATCACTTATAGGAAGTCTGAAAAACACTTTCAGTAGAAGATCTCCTATAAATAAATAAAAACTCCCATAGACAAAACCTCCCATTTCCCAACAAGGGATGGAGGGGAAAAATAATAAAGATAAAAATAAATGAATACATAAATACCATTGCATGTGATCACAACAGTAATTGCACATGAATATGTGTCACGACGGCACATGGATTGCACATGAATTTCACAGTAATTGCACATGAATCACGACAGTAATTGCACATATGACGGAATTGCACCTGGTTAGGTCAGTATTGCGAGTGTTCAGGACTAACAGTGTTTGTTATAAAGTCTGACAGCAGCAGGAAGGAAAGACCTACGGAACCTTTCCTTCACACATCGAGGGTGGATCAGTCTCTCACTGAAGCTGCTCTCCAGAGCGGAGAGAGTGTCCTGCAGGGGACAGAGTGTCCTGCAGGGGACAGAGTGTCCTGCAGGGGGTGAGACTCATGGTCAAGCATAGATGTGAATCTAGCCAGGACCCTTCTGTCCCCCACCTCCTGCACCGAGTCCAGAGCACAGCCCAGGACGGAGCTGGACTTCTTGATGACTCTGTCCAGCTTCCTCCTCTCCCTCTCTGTGATGCTGCTGCTCCAGCAGGCCACACCTACAGGAGCTGATGCACCACAGAGTCGCAGAAGGTCTTCAGGAGTGGCCCTGTCACTCCTGAAGACCTGAGTCTCCTCAGGAGGTAGAGCCGACTCTGGCTCTTCCTGTACAGTGCGTCTGTGTTATGAGTCCAGTCCAGTTTGTGGTTCAGATGAACACCCAGGTACTTGTATGAGTCACTCTCTCAATGTCCCTTCCCTGGATGTTCACTGGTGACGGGGCATTGGGGTGGCCTCTGTGGAAGTCCACCACCATCTCCTTGGTCTTCCCCGCGTTGATGAGGAGGTGGTTCCGCTGACACCAGTCCACAAAGTCCTGCGCCAGTCCTCTGTACTCCGCGTCATCGTCGTCCGTGATGAGTCCGATGATGGCAGAGTCATCAGAGAACTTCTGCAGGACACAGCTGTCCGTGTCGTGTCTGAAGTCTGCAGTGTAAAGGGTGAAGAGAAAGGGCGCGAGGACAGTGCCCTGGTGCGCCCCCACACTGCAGGTCCCACACTGCAGGTCCCCCACACTGCAGGTCTGAGTGTCAGACACACAGTCCCGGGCTCTCACAAACTGGGGTCGGTCTGTAAGGTCGTCCAGGATCCACTCTGCAGGTCGTACTCCACACCAGTCGTCTCCAGCTTGTCCCTCAGGAGCAGAACAGGATCCCCACAGAGCTGCCAGGCTTCTCCAGGTGAGAAAGAGAGCGGTGCAGCAGGAGATGACGGCGTCCTCCACTCCGATGCCAGACCGATATGCAAACTGCAGAGGGTCCATGGCTGAGCTCACGGTGGAGCGGAGGTGGTCCAGGACCAGCTCCAGTGTCTTCATCAGGTGGGACGTGAGAGCCACCGGCCTGAAGCTGTTAATTAAACGCTCTAATATATTTGGAGAGGCTCCAAAATGATCAAACTGAACAAGAGACGTCCATAAGAATAACCCAGACTGTGGCATAAGTCCAGGATAAAGCTCAGTTTGTCTCTGTTAAACTTCCGCATTACAAAAGCTCTTTGAATCTCTTTAAACCTCTTTAAAGCTCTTTAAAGCTCTTTAAAGCTCTTACATTTGTGTTTTAGAACACGAGATCTGTCAAGTCTCACGTTTCTGTTACTTTCACTTTCCAGCAAAAACACGCACACGACTAAAACTGGATTAAGAGATATAAAAGAGGCTGTGAATTAAATTCACTCACGTTGTGTCTCTTCTTGGTCTCACTTCTCAGTCCGAGGAGGTTTTTCTGCTTCTTAAAACTCCATAAATGTCTTTAAAATGTGAAATTAAAGCTGACCAGAATCTGCGTCACTGTCATAAAGCCTCGTCGCCATTTAAGGAAATAAATGGCACAAATAGTGGCTCCAAACTGGTCAAACTGGTGGATCCAGTCTCTCTCTCCCTCAGCTCTCAGTGAACTCTGACAGAAGCAGATTCTCATGTTACATTCTGTTCACTATAAACCTCAACATTGCTCTAAAGCGGCTCAGTAACAGTGACAGTAACACATGATTTCAGGATCTGAAGAGTTTTGTTTCACTGTAACGAGCAGCACATTGTCATTTACACGTTTCTGTGTCGGAAAAGTGACATTTTAGAAACAACTGACTTTTTCAAATAAACACAGCCAAGCGAGGTAGTGGCGAGGACCCAAAAGCAGCACAGGCAGCAGAATGTGAGTCGTAATGACCTTTATTTATAACAGAAGATACAAAGTCCGGATGAAAAGTCTTGGTTCAGCAGGGGTCTTACCAGAAGGGAACAGGGAATAAGTCTGGGGGAAATCAGGCATAACAAAAGAGAACAATCTGGCCCTGGCGCAGAAACAGGAACAGGCTTAAATGCAGCCAGAGCTGTCACAGGTGTGGGGAGTGGCCTGATGAGGAGGCGTGGCTGACTGGCAGAGTGGAAAGACTCCAGCAGACAGGAAATGAGCAGACTGTGACACATCAATCAGACTAGCTTTATTAAACGCGTTCATCATCTAAACACACTCTGCAACCGCTAAAAGACACGTTAGCATATTCACAACAACTCTCAGACAAGCTCACTTATAAACACGTAAAATACAACACAATACACTCCCTTTTTCAGTTCATCCCTCATCCACAAATCCCTCAAATTCTTCATCTTCAGTGTCCGAGTTTAACAGTTGGGCTGGATGCCCTTTAAACAAACTCTAAACCTCCAGATCTCTATCTTTGACAAAGACGCAAATGGGTGAAACTGCTTTGGCTCAGAGAAGGAGCAGAGAAGACAAGCTCAGAAACAGGATTCATCAAACTAACATTTTGCTGAGGGAACAATGTTATAAAATGGTTATTAAAAGCTCAATTAAAAGCTCAAAGGCGATTGAAAAAAGGCTGGATTAAAAGCAGTGACAGAGCTGTAAAATAACTTCTCTGATGGCACTGGGCAGAACCACTGTGAAGATTCAAAGCGAGTTACCGAGTTGTGCTTTGTGCTGGTCGTGCTCGCTCTGTCCTCGCGGATGTAGAGCGTGTTAAACTCAACACAGACAGAGGAACATAAGGCAACAATGCGTATCAAAAATAGTCCTCTTCGTTCTACAAAAACGGTACAAAAGTTTTCTCCTGGACCAGGGAAATGTTCATGTTCCTGAGCTCGTCGGCGGACTGGACCTCGCGGTATCCCAGCTGCCTCAGCGCTCTCTGACACGCGCCCTGGCTGTACTCCACCATGTCCAAGGGCAGCTTCAGACGCCAGCTCTCCGCGTTGGCCGCCGAGTCGCGCATCGTTCCGAACTTGTCCTTGGCCTGGGCGTCGTTGGTGGCTCTGGTGTTCACGCGGATCCACTCCTCCACGCTCGGAGTCATGGCCAGACCCACAAAGTCGTAGATCTCCTTGGTCTTCTGCAGAGGGCTTCTGGACAGGTCCTCGTAGCGCACCAGCATGTACCTAGAGGAAAGAGGGGTCATGACAGAGATTCTATGGGTCATTCTTGGTTTGGTCAAGAATAAGTCCTTGGTAAGTCCTAGTTTACTTCAGATTCAGCCCTTGTTTAGTCTTGGGTTGGCTCTGGTCCAGCCCTTTCTAGTTCTTTCGAGCCCTGGTCCAGCCCTGGTCCAGCCCTGGTCCAGCCCTGGTCCAGTTCTGGTCCAGTCCTGGTCCAGCCCTGGTCCAGCCCTGGTCCAGCCCTGGTCCAGCCCTGGTCCAGTCCTGGTCCAGTCCTGGTCCAGCCCTGGTCCAGCCCTGGTCCAGTTCTGGTCCAGTTCTGGTCCAGCCCTGGTCCAGTTCTGGTCCAGCCCTGGTCCAGCCCTGGTCCAGTCCTGGTCTAGTTCTGGTCCAGCCCTGGTCCAGCCCTGGTCCAGTTCTGGTCCACCCCTGGTCCAGTTCTGGTCCAGCCCTGGTCCAGCCCTGGTCCAGCCCTGGTCCAGCCCTGGTCCAGTCCTGGTCCAGTCCTGGTTCAGTGGTCAGTACCTTCCCCTGAGCCAGGCGGGGCGGCTCAGTGCGGTGGACACGGAGCTAGCTGTAGAAGGCATCACAAGAAGATGCAGCAGTTTGTGTACAGGGATAATAGTGGGAGAAAGTACACAGCCCTGTGGAGGACCTGTGCTGATAGTCCCAGTGTCTGAGACATTCTTCCCAAGCCGCACACACTGCCTCCGATCCCCTGCAGGGGGAGTCAGTGCTCCCCTTGCAGGGGGAGTCAGTGCTCCCCCGCCAGGTGGAGTCAGGCAGGTTGAGCTGGGAGAGCTTGTCCTGGAGCAGAGCAGGAGGTGGTGTTGATGCAGAGCTGAAGTCCACAAACAGGATCCTGGTGTAGGTTCCCGGGGAGTCCAGGTGCTGCAGGGTGAAGTGGAGAGCCAGGTTGATGGTAACGTCCACAGACCTGTTGGCTCTGTAGGTGAACTGCAGGAGGTCCAGCAGGGGGTCCAGCTGGGGGTCCAGCAGGAGGTCAAGCAAGGGGAGGTGAAGGTCTTGAGGTGGGGGAGGACCAGACGCTCAAATGACTTCATGACAGACGTCAGCGCCACAGGTCTTTAGTCATTAAGTCCAGTGATCCGGGGACTCTTGGGGACAGGGACCACCTCCCAACGGGACATCCATCGACTCCACTGTGATGTGCACACACCTACTGCTCCACACAGGGAACTTGTGCTTGAAAAAGACGTTTTAGTACTGCAGAAATATGATTTGATAAGGAACATTTCCTGTCAAAAAACCTCGTATTATATTAGTTATTGAAATTAAATGTATATTTAATCATTTAAGACAAACTCAGGCAGCTCTTGAAAAAGATTGGTCTTGATTTCCTTGGACAGAACTTGACTGAACTCACCGTCTTCAGGGCCACGTGGGGCTTCTTGCGGCAGACCTGAGCCGCCAGCGTCAGGTTGAGCGGGTGACACTTCTTCTTGCATTGCCACTCCTCCCACGTGTCGCCGGGTTTGAAGGCCTGGCACACGGGCTGCTGGCACAGGGTGCGGCTGGCGCTGTGGCGGAACAAGTTGTCCAGCATGTGGTTGGTCGGGGCGGGACGGATGTAGCTCTCTAGGGCGTAAAGGTCGCACTGGAACAGGCTCCACAAGAGGTCACGACTGGCCCCCAGCATCACCTGAAGAGAGGAGAGAAAGTCAGAGCATGAGAAGGATCATCAAAGTTTAGGGTTGGTACAGTCAGACCTGCAAGTGTCACATGATGTTACTCTTCTGCTCTTCAGCTGATTTAAATAGAAAAGCTAAATGGGACAATGGTGACACTGCGATCCGCCAGGAGGATCTCAGAGAGCACGACGGGCCATGAACAAACACATCATCAGCTCTCCAATCAAACACATCCAATTACAACATGCCAAGGACAGAATAGATCAAGAACATAAAGATCATCAAATGATGTTTACGAGTGAAAAGTAGAACACCAACAGCTCAAGAACCACTTCTGTGTCTGGGTCATAGAGAAAAACAAGTGCCACTGTGGGATCATCGACTGTAAAATCATGATGATGGGTTGAACTCTCTGTCTCTGTCGTTCTACTTCTCCAAGAAGGAAGACGTCACAGTAACATGTGACACTTCTGACGAGGACGGCAGAAACCTGTCCAGCAACGACACTGAAACAAAGTCTGACAATGAACTGAACTGATCACACAGGGCCAGGCATGGCAGGTGCATCTTACCTGTCTGTCCCAGGGCATGTTTGACAGGTCTGGGATGATGGAGGCCTGGACGTGGTAGAGCGGCTCAAACAGGTAGAAGATGTCAGGGTGCTGGTTCAAGAGCTGCCCGATGAAGGTGGAGCCACAGTGAGTGGTGGTCAGGAGCAGCACCTGCGTCCTGCGTGTGGAGTTTGGCAGGTGCCTGTCCTAGGATGAGACATACACAAATGCTATTCCTTAACACATAGAGAACATAATTCAACTTTGAATATGAAACGACACAGAAATATCAGACATTTGTATGGCAAGCTTGGAAGAAAACGCCGGGACGCAGGAGGATCACGCAGGCTGCGTACCACAGCCTGCGTGATCCTCCTGCGTCTCACCCTGTTTTTTCCCATGCTGGTTGGTTTTATTAGATATTCTGGAATAGGCGGGTCACATTTCTCATTGGTCAGCCTCACATCAAGGCACTTGTTTTACAGCTGGTATTTTTCCTAGAGATCAAGCCTTGGGTAAACATTACCCAAACTCCTCTGGGCTGTCACACCCCCCCCTGGGGCAACATTCTTTACGACACCTTCACAAACAAGTGCTGTCACACACCCGTTTTTCTCTGACTAATGATACAGATAAAATATCACTATTATGCAGATAAAATACATCACAGAAATATAATCATATATTCACAATTTATCACAGTGCCCCTCGTCACAGCCGTCTCTGCCCAAGAAAAGACATATTCTGTGACATTTACATTGTACTAAGAATACTGAGTGACTCAAGGAGGCTTTATCTCTAGATGGCATGTCCACTTTTATCACAGACGGGAGAATATGGGAAGGTAAAGCTGCACATGGAGCCTGGCATATGTGCTGTTCAGTCCACCACCGAGATGGAGCCCGGCATATGTGCTGTTCACTCCACCACCGAGATGGAGCCCGGCATATGTGCTGTTCACTCCACCACCGAGATGGAGCCCGGCATATGTGCTGTTCACTCCACCACCGAGATGGAGCCTGGCATATGTGCTGTTCACTCCACCACCGAGATGGAGCCTGGCATATGTGCTGTTCACTCCACCACCGAGATGGAGCCCGGCATATGTGCTGTTCACTCCACCACCGAGATGGAGCCTGGCATATGTGCTGTTCACTCCACCACCGAGATGGAGCCCGGCATATGTGCTGTTCACTCCACCACCGAGATGGAGCCCGGCATATGTGCTGTTCACTCCACCACCGAGATGGAGCCCGGCATATGTGCTGTTCACTCCACCACCGAGATGGAGCCCGGCATATGTGCTGTTCACTCCACCACCTCTTCATGTTTTAGATTTAGCTTCAATACCAAGCATGTGATTGTCCTTTGAAAGGACTTTGAGTCATAACGTTTTTTGGCAGGTGTGAGAAGTAGTCCTGGTTTAGACCTGTTCTAGTCCTGGTTTAGTCCTGGTTTAGACCTGTTCTAGTCCTGGTTTTGTCCTGGTTTAGACCTGTTCTAGTCCTGGTTTTGTCCTGGTTTAGACCTGTTCTAGTCCTGGTTTTGTCCTGGTTTAGTCCTGTTCTAGTCCTGGTTTAGTCCTGGTTTAGACCTGTTCTAGTCCTGGTTTTGTCCTGGTTTAGACCCGTTCTAGTCCTGGTTTAGTCCTGGTTTAGACCTGTTCTAGTCCTGGTTTAGTCCTGGTTTAGACCTGTTCTAGTCCTGGTTTTGTCCTGGTTTAGACCTGTTCTAGTCCTGGTTTTGTCCTGGTTTAGACCTGTTCTAGTCCTGGTTTTGTCCTGGTTTAGACCTGTTCTAGTCCTGGTTTTGTCCTGGTTTAGACCTGTTCTAGTCCTGGTTTTGTCCTGGTTTAGTCCTGTTCTAGTCCTGGTTTTGTCCTGGTTTAGACCTGTTCTAGTCCTGGTTTAGTCCTGGTTTAGTCCTGTTCTAGTCCTGGTTTAGTCCTGGTTTAGACCTGTTCTAGTCCTGGTTTTGTCCTGGTTTAGACCTGTTCTAGTCCTGGTTTTGTCCTGGTTTAGACCTGTTCTAGTCCTGGTTTAGTCCTGGTTTAGTCCTGTTCTAGTCCTGGTTTAGTCCTGGTTTAGACCTGTTCTAGTCCTGGTTTTGTCCTGGTTTAGACCCGTTCTAGTCCTGGTTTAGTCCTGGTTTAGACCTGTTCTAGTCCTGGTTTAGTCCTGGTTTAGACCTGTTCTAGTCCTGGTTTTGTCCTGGTTTAGACCTGTTCTAGTCCTGGTTTTGTCCTGGTTTAGACCTGTTCTAGTCCTGGTTTTGTCCTGGTTTAGACCTGTTCTAGTCCTGGTTTAGTCCTGGTTTAGACCTGTTCTAGTCCTGGTTTAGTCCTGGTTTAGACCTGTTCTAGTCCTGGTTTTGTCCTGGTTTAGACCTGTTCTAGTCCTGGTTTAGTCCTGGTTTAGACCTGTTCTAGTCCTGGTTTAGTCCTGGTTTAGACCTGTTCTAGTCCTGGTTTAGTCCTGGTTTAGACCTGTTCTAGTCCTGGTTTAGTCCTGGTTTAGACCTGTTCTAGTCCTGGTTTAGTCCTGGTTTAGACCTGTTCTAGTCCTGGTTTTGTCCTGGTTTAGACCTGTTCTAGTCCTGGTTTAGTCCTGGTTTAGACCTGTTCTAGTCCTGGTTTAGTCCTGGTTTAGACCTGTTCTAGTCCTGGTTTAGTCCTGGTTTAGACCTGTTCTAGTCCTGGTTTAGTCCTGGTTTAGACCTGTTCTAGTCCTGGTTTTGTCCTGGTTTAGACCTGTTCTAGTCCTGGTTTTGTCCTGGTTTAGACCTGTTCTAGTCCTGGTTTTGTCCTGGTTTAGTCCTGTTCTAGTCCTGGTTTTGTCCTGGTTTAGACCTGTTCTAGTCCTGGTTTTGTCCTGGTTTAGACCTGTTCTAGTCCTGGTTTTGTCCTGGTTTAGACCTGTTCTAGTCCTGGTTTTGTCCTGGTTTAGACCTGTTCTAGTCCTGGTTTTGTCCTGGTTTAGACCTGTTCTAGTCCTGGTTTTGTCCTGGTTTAGACCTGTTCTAGTCCTGGTTTTGTCCTGGTTTAGACCTGTTCTAGTCCTGGTTTAGTCCTGGTTTAGACCTGGTTTAGTCCTGGTTTAGTCCTGGTTTAGACCTGTTCTAGTCCTGGTTTTGTCCTGGTTTAGACCTGGTTTAGTCCTGGTTTTGTCCTGGTTTAGACCTGTTCTAGTCCTGGTTTTGTCCTGGTTTAGACCTGTTCTAGTCCTGGTTTTGTCCTGGTTTAGACCTGTTCTAGTCCTGGTTTAGTCCTGGTTTAGACCTGTTCTAGTCCTGGTTTTGTCCTGGTTTAGACCTGTTCTAGTCCTGGTTTAGTCCTGGTTTAGACCTGTTCTAGTCCTGGTTTTGTCCTGGTGTGAACGCCCTTTTGTGTGTTTTGAAATTACAAGCCTTCGATGTATTTTCTTTGTGGCACGTCTATTTTCTAACCAATGTCCACAAAAGTAGATCCCAACACTAATAGTCTATAAAGAGTCTCACCTCAGGTCCTCGCGCTCGAAGGCGGGGTCAGTGGAGAAGGGGGTGGAGCTGCTGTTGGAGTGGGCGGGGCACAGCAGGTAAGAGGTGGAGGTCAAAGATCGTATGGCCGTGTACTGGATGGCCACCGACGCCAACGCCAAGAGCACTACGGACTTCCACGAACACTGCATGACTTCAGAGCAGCAGCTGCTCCTCAAGGGACGGGCTTCACACCAGGCCTCTTCTGTGGACAGAACAGAACGTTTAAACCAAACCAGGTCTGAACCAGGTCTAAACCAGGGCTAAACCAGGGCTAAACCAGGTCTGAACCAGGTCTAAACCAGGTATGAACCAGGTCTAAACCAGGGCTAAACCAGATCTAAACCAGGTCTGAACCAGGTCTGAACCAGGTCTGAACCAGGTCTGAACCAGGTCTAAACCAGATCTAAACCAGGTCTGAACCAGGTCTGAACCAGGTCTGAACCAGGTCTGAACCAGGTCTAAACCAGGGCTAAACCAGATCTAAACCAGGTCTGAACCAGGTCTAAACCAGGTATGAACCAGGTCTAAACCAGGGCTAAACCAGATCTAAACCAGGTCTGAACCAGGTCTAAACCAGGTATGAACCAGGTCTAAACCAGGGCTAAACCAGGTCTAAACCAGGTCTAAACCAGGGCTAAACCAGCTCTAAACCAGGGCTAAACCAGGGCTAAACCAGGTCTAAACCAGGTCTAAACCAGGACTAAACCAGGTCTAAACCAGGTCTGAACCAGGTCTGAACCAGGTCTGAACCAGGTCTAGATCAGGTCTAAACCAGGACTAAACCAGGTCTAAACCAGGTCTGAACCAGGTCTGAACCAGGTCTGAACCAGGTCTAAACCAGGTCTGAACCAGATCTGAACCAGGTCTGAACCAGGTCTAAACCAGGTATGAACCAGGTCTAAACCAGGGCTAAACCAGGTCTAAACCAGGTCTAAACCAGGGCTAAACCAGTTCTAAACCAGGGCTAAACCAGGTCTGAACCAGGTTTAAACCAGGTCTAAACCAGGACTAAACCAGGTCTAAACCAGGTCTAAATCAGGACTAAACCAGGACTAAACCAGGTCTAAACCAGGTCTGAACCAGGTCTGAACCAGGTCTAAACCAGGTCTAAACCAGGACTGAACCTGATCTGAACCAGATCTGAACCAGGTCTGAACCAGGTCTAAACCAGGATTGAACCTGATCTGAACCAGATCTGAACCAGGTCTAAACCAGGTCTGAACCAGGTCTAAACCAGGGCTAAACCAGGTCTAAACCAGGTCTAAACCAGGGCTAAACCAGTTCTAAGCCAGGGCTAAACCAGGTCTGAACCAGGTCTAAACCAGGTCTGAACCAGGACTAAACCAGGTCTAAACCAGGTCTAAACCAGGTCTAAACCAGGTCTAAACCAGGTCTAAATCAGGACTAAACCAGGACTAAACCAGGACTAAACCAGGTCTAAACCAGGTCTAAACCAGGTCTAAACCAGGTCTGAACCAGGTCTGAACCAGGTCTAAACCAGGTCTAAACCAGGACTAAACCAGGTCTGAACCAGGTCTAAACCAGGGCTAAACCAGGACTGAACCTGATCTGAACCAGATCTGAACCAGGTCTGAACCAGGGCTAAACCAGGTCTAAACCAGGTCTAAACCAGGGCTAAACCAGTTCTAAACCAGGGCTAAACCAGGTCTGAACCAGGTCTAAACCAGGTCTAAACCAGGACTAAACCAGGTCTAAACCAGGTCTAAATCAGGACTAAACCAGGACTAAACCAGGTCTAAACCAGGTCTAAACCAGGTCTAAACCAGGTCTGAACCAGGTCTGAACCAGGTCTGAACCAGGTCTAAATCAGGTCTAAACCAGGACTAAACCAGGTCTAAACCAGGTCTGAACCAGGTCTGAACCAGGTCTAAACCAGGTCTAAACCAGGTCTAAACCAGGTCTAAACCAGGTCTGAACCAGGACTAAACCAGGTCTAAACCAGGTCTAAACCAGGTCTAAACCAGGTCTAAACCAGGTCTAAACCAGGTCTAAATCAGGACTAAACCAGGACTAAACCAGGACTAAACCAGGTCTAAACCAGGTCTAAACCAGGTCTAAACCAGGTCTGAACCAGGTCTGAACCAGGTCTAAACCAGGTCTAAACCAGGACTAAACCAGGTCTGAACCAGGTCTAAACCAGGTCTAAACCAGGTCTAAATCAGGACTAAACCAGGACTAAACCAGGACTAAACCAGGACTAAACCAGGTCTAAACCAGGTCTAAACCAGGTCTGAACCAGGTCTAAACCAGGGCTAAACCAGGACTTAACCTGATCTGAACCAGATCTGAACCAGGTCTAAACCAGGTATGAACCAGGTCTAAACCAGGGCTAAACCAGGTCTAAACCAGGTCTAAACCAGGGCTAAACCAGTTCTAAACCAGGGCTAAACCAGGTCTGAACCAGGTCTAAACCAGGTCTAAACCAGGTCTAAACCAGGTCTGAACCAGGTCTGAACCAGGTCTGAACCAGGTCTAAATCAGGTCTAAACCAGGACTAAACCAGGTCTGAACCAGGTCTGAACCAGGTCTAAACCAGGTCTAAACCAGGATTGAACCTGATCTGAACCAGATCTGAACCAGGTCTGAACCAGGTCTAAACCAGGTCTAAACCAGGTCTAAACCAGGTCTGAACCAGGTCTGAACCAGGTCTAAACCAGGACTAAACCAGGATTGAACCTGATCTGAACCAGATCTGAACCAGGTCTGAACCAGGTCTAAACCAGGTCTAAACCAGGTCTAAACCAGGTCTGAACCAGGTCTGAACCAGGTCTAAACCAGGTATGAACCAGGTCTAAACCAGGGCTAAACCAGGTCTAAACCAGGTCTAAACCAGGGCTAAACCAGTTCTAAACCAGGGCTAAACCAGGTCTGAACCAGGTCTAAACCAGGTCTGAACCAGGACTAAACCAGGTCTAAACCAGGTCTAAACCAGGTCTAAACCAGGTCTAAACCAGGTCTAAATCAGGACTAAACCAGGACTAAACCAGGACTAAACCAGGTCTAAACCAGGTCTAAACCAGGTCTAAACCAGGTCTGAACCAGGTCTGAACCAGGTCTAAACCAGGTCTAAACCAGGACTAAACCAGGTCTGAACCAGGTCTAAACCAGGGCTAAACCAGGACTGAACCTGATCTGAACCAGATCTGAACCAGGTCTGAACCAGGGCTAAACCAGTTCTAAACCAGGGCTAAACCAGGTCTGAACCAGGGCTAAACCAGTTCTAAACCAGGGCTAAACCAGGTCTGAACCAGGTCTAAACCAGGTCTAAACCAGGACTAAACCAGGTCTAAACCAGGTCTAAATCAGGACTAAACCAGGACTAAACCAGGTCTAAACCAGGTCTAAACCAGGTCTAAACCAGGTCTGAACCAGGTCTGAACCAGGTCTAAACCAGGTCTGAACCAGGTCTGAACCAGGTCTAAACCAGGTCTAAACCAGGACTGAACCTGATCTGAACCAGATCTGAACCAGGTCTGAACCAGGTCTAAACCAGGATTGAACCTGATCTGAACCAGATCTGAACCAGGTCTGAACCAGGTCTAAACCAGGTATGAACCAGGTCTAAACCAGGGCTAAACCAGGTCTAAACCAGGTCTAAACCAGGGCTAAACCAGGACTGAACCTGATCTGAACCAGATCTGAACCAGGTCTGAACCAGGTCTAAACCAGGATTGAACCTGATCTGAACCAGATCTGAACCAGGTCTGAACCAGGTCTAAACCAGGTATGAACCAGGTCTAAACCAGGGCTAAACCAGGTCTAAACCAGGTCTAAACCAGGGCTAAACCAGTTCTAAACCAGGGCTAAACCAGGTCTGAACCAGGTCTAAACCAGGTCTGAACCAGGACTAAACCAGGTCTAAACCAGGTCTAAACCAGGTCTAAACCAGGTCTAAACCAGGTCTAAATCAGGACTAAACCAGGACTAAACCAGGACTAAACCAGGTCTAAACCAGGTCTAAACCAGGTCTAAACCAGGTCTGAACCAGTTCTGAACCAGGTCTAAACCAGGACTAAACCAGGTCTGAACCAGGTCTAAACCAGGTCTAAATCAGGACTAAACCAGGACTAAACCAGGACTAAACCAGGACTAAACCAGGTCTAAACCAGGTCTAAACCAGGTCTAAACCAGGACTAAACCAGGTCTGAACCAGGTCTAAACCAGGGCTAAACCAGGACTTAACCTGATCTGAACCAGATCTGAACCAGGTCTGAACCAGGTCTAAACCAGGTCTAAACCAGGTCTAAACCAGGTATGAACCAGGTCTAAACCAGGGCTAAACCAGGTCTAAACCAGGTCTATACCAGGGCTAAACCAGTTCTAAACCAGGGCTAAACCAGGTCTGAACCAGGTCTAAACCAGGTCTAAACCAGGTCTAAACCAGGTCTGAACCAGGTCTGAACCAGGTCTGAACCAGGTCTAAATCAGGTCTAAACCAGGACTAAACCAGGTCTAAACCAGGTCTGAACCAGGTCTGAACCAGGTCTAAACCAGGTCTAAACCAGGACTAAACCAGGTCTAAACCAGGTCTGAACCTGATCTGAACCAGATCTGAACCAGGTCTGAACCAGGTCTAAACCAGGTCTAAACCAGGACTGAACCTGATCTGAACCTGATCTGAACCAGATCTGAACCAGGTCTGAACCAGGTCTAAACCAGGTATGAACCAGGTCTAAACCAGGGCTAAACCAGGTCTAAACCAGGTCTAAACCAGGTCTAAACCAGTTCTAAACCAGGGCTAAACCAGGTCTGAACCAGGTCTAAACCAGGTCTGAACCAGGACTAAACCAGGTCTAAACCAGGTCTAAACCAGGTCTAAACCAGGTCTAAACCAGGTCTAAATCAGGACTAAACCAGGACTAAACCAGGACTAAACCAGGTCTAAACCAGGTCTAAACCAGGTCTAAACCAGGTCTGAACCAGGTCTGAACCAGGTCTAAACCAGGTCTAAACCAGGACTAAACCAGGTCTGAACCAGGTCTAAACCAGGTCTAAATCAGGACTAAACCAGGACTAAACCAGGACTAAACCAGGACTAAACCAGGTCTAAACCAGGTCTAAACCAGGTCTAAACCAGGACTAAACCAGGTCTGAACCAGGACTAAACCAGGTCTGAACCAGGTCTAAACCAGGTCTAAATCAGGACTAAACCAGGACTAAACCAGGACTAAACCAGGACTAAACCAGGTCCAAACCAGGTCTAAACCAGGTCTAAACCAGGACTAAACCAGGTCTGAACCAGGTCTAAACCAGGTCTAAACCAGGTCTAAACCAGGTCTAAACCAGGACTAAACCAGGTCTGAACCAGGACTAAACCAGGTCTGAACCAGGTCTAAACCAGGTCTAAATCAGGACTAAACCAGGACTAAACCAGGACTAAACCAGGACTAAACCAGGTCCAAACCAGGTCTAAACCAGGTCTAAACCAGGACTAAACCAGGTCTGAACCAGGTCTAAACCAGGGCTAAACCAGCTGGTTTAGTCCTGGTTTAGCCCTGGTTCAGACCTGGTTCAGACAGGGCTAAACCAGGTCTAAACCATGTCTAAACTGGGAATAAAAACCACAACCACAAGAATTGGAAGAAGTGTCTGGGGAGAGGGAAGTCTGGGAGTCCCTGCTTGGACCCAGCCCCGGATGAGCGGAAAAAGATGGATGAATTTATTTTTCATATTTTTGAACATGTTTTATTTGTGCTGGTGTTGGACTCTGTGCAGCATTTTGGAGACTTTGTGTCGGTAAAATGTGCCTCACAAATAAAGTTGGATTGGATAGATTCTCCAGTTTAATGGTGTAAATCATCCAGAAGAGCTGTGTTTTAAATCTGTTTCATGCACATATCATATCTGAGTTTGTGTCACTGTCAAGTCAGGTTCAAATAAACCGGCTTCTATATCTGTAGAACACAGCGGCCTGTATTGTGTGACACAGGAAGTGTTCAACCTGTCAACTTCTTCTTCTTTGGTGTTTTAAGGCGGTCGGTACATTACTGCCACCTGCTGCAGACTTTACTCTCCAGACTTTACTCTTGGTGATTTGCTTTTCCGTCGTTCTCCACTTCCGAGGCCGGAGTTCCCGCTCGACCGGAAGTGTGAAAAGAAGAGCTGATCCATGTTCTCCTGATGCTGGTGTTGCCACGACAACCACGCGGCTTTCCTCTGCTGTTCATCCTCCGCCACAATGTCCGGTGGGTTTGTCATTAACATTCTTACAAATACGTTTGTAAGTGTTTCAAAGTATTGAACCTGAGCTGAACAGTTAAAATTGCAATTGCAAAAATTGTGATTTTGTTTGAAAATCCTGTGCCACAGGCTGAAGCGATCAGCGCAACGCGGCGCCATCTTTGATCCATCTCTCAGATCTCTTTATACTTCCGTGGACACATCTGGATCATCTCATCTGCTGCAGTAAGAATGTTTTATCTTCCCTTCTTTGCCAGATCAACAGTCTTCTATCATCTCCCTGCCAGCCTGCCGAGAACCCTGCTCCACTTCCTGCTCCTGTCCTTACCTGCTCCTGCTCCTGCTCATGCTCATGCTCCTGCTCCTGCTCCTGCTCATGCTCCTGCTCCTGCTCCTGCTCCTGCTCCTGCTCCTGCTCCAGCTCCTGCTCCTGCTCCTGCTCTGGTCCTTACCTGCTCCTGCTCCTGCTCCTGCTCCTGCTCCTGCTCCTGCTCCTGCTCCTGCTCCAGCTCCTGCTCCTGCTCCTGCTCCTGCTCCTGCTCCTGCTCTGGTCCTTACCTGCTCCTGCTCCTGCTCCAGCTCCTGCTCCTGCTCCTGCTCCTGCTCATGCTCATGCTCATGCTCATGCTCCTGCTCCTGCTCCTGCTCCTGCTCCAGCTCCTGCTCATGCTCATGCTCCTGCTCTGGTCCTTACCTGCTCCTGCTCCTGCTCCTGCTCCTGCTCCTGCTCCTGCTCCTGCTCCTGCTCTGGTCCTTACCTGCTCCTGCTCCTGCTCCAGCTCCTGCTCCTGCTCCTGCTCCTGCTCATGCTCATGCTCATGCTCCTGCTCCTGCTCCTGCTCCAGCTCCTGCTCATGCTCATGCTCCTGCTCTGGTCCTTACCTGCTCCTGCTCCTGCTCCTGCTCCTGCTCCTGCTCCTGCTCCTGCTCCTGCTCCTGCTCTGGTCCTTACCTGCTCCTGCTCCTGCTCCTGCTCCAGCTCCTGCTCCTGCTCATGCTCCTGCTCCTGCTCCTGCTCCTGCTCCTGCTCCTGCTCCTGCTCCAGCTCCTGCTCCTGCTCCTGCTCTGGTCCTTACCTGCTCCTGCTCCTGCTCCTGCTCCTGCTCCTGCTCCTGCTCCAGCTCCTGCTCCTGCTCCTGCTCCTGCTCCTGCTCTGGTCCTTACCTGCTCCTGCTCCTGCTCCAGCTCCTGCTCCTGCTCCAGCTCCTGTCCCTTCTTCAGTTCCAGCACCTGCCTGCTCCAACCGCACGACTACCTGCTCCAGCTCCAAATCATCAGCACCATCTTGCCTTGTAAAAATAAACCGTATTACTTACTGCTTTTGGGTCTCCCTCCCAGTATTAGTATCCTCACGGCCCTCTCGCCTCTCGGCTTTTTCCTGCCGTGAACACGATTGGCTGCTCTGGCTGTCCGTCAAAGTGCTCTTGTTTTTACCGTTAGGGGTGAAAGGTAAGTATGGTCTGCTACTGTGTACGCTTGAAGAGAGGTGGTGGTGGCGGTGGTGGCGGTGGTGGCGGTGGTGGTGGCGGTGGTGGCTGTGGTGTGCCTTACAGCGGAGGAGGCACAAAGACTAGTAAGGCACGCCAGGCCCCGCCTCGGTGCAGGTTTCAGAACCTGTTTAGTCGGCTGGGCTATGACATATTTAATATTGCACCTGATGAGAAATGCTGTTGTTTGACAGTTTGCTCTGTATTCCACAACATAACGGACGGGGATCAGTACATTCTCCTACAGTATTAGTTGTTTAAGACCTCCTTCAGATATTTATGCTCCCCAATGACACTTGTGTGTATCTGCATGAACAGTGTAATGAGACACACTGTAGCACTGGCTCATATCAGATCATAAATATAAATATGTAGGTTTCAGGTAAAAGTGTGTTTAAGGGGCTGGACAAGAGGTGGACAGCAAGTAAAGAATGACCGTCATGAGTTAAGAACCTGCAGGTGGAGCAGGTAGAGGAGGCTGAAGCTGTTTTCCAGGACTGATATTTAACATTCATATTCCAAAACCCGATGTATCGTTAAAGTGTAGAATACGTCACTCTCGTCCTGTATTCTGTCATATCATTGCTCATAATGGCATTACTCGTGTGTGAGTTACATATAAAAACCAGCAGGTGGCGTCAGCACATCTACAAATGTATTTCATCATTGGTGATTATATTTCTTACATTATATATTTATTTTAATAAAGGATTCCATATGATCGCACTGAAAATAAGTAAAAAAGCAAACCAACAATAATAAAACTCACAAAATTGAAGTGAAATTAATATTATGCTTTTATTTCATTATTTATTACAACGTTTACGTTTTATTCATTAATTACGAAAACGTCCTTGACTTTGTAAATAATAGATAATTAAATATATAATATATATATATATATATATATATATTTAAATACATTTTATATATATATTCCTTGGTCAGCAAAGCCTTCCTGCCCAGTGCAGTCTCACAAACATATACATAAACCCCAGTGTTTTCCCCTGACTCTGAGCCTTCAACAACACATGGATTATTACATTCATATCTCCTAATCACCCGACCTATGGAGACAGCTTATTACTCCAATTCTTATCTCCTCATATGCTGACATCCTGCCCGCTCTATGTATGCATCCTGTACATTCTCTGGCGCTTAACTTCTCCGCTCTCTGTGCTTTGATTGGACAGATGAGCGCATGTTGACATGATTATTGCCCCTAACCACACAGCTCTGTCTAATGAAGGGCCCGAGCGGCTCTGGTAAGGGCCCGAGCGGCTCTGGTAAGGGCCCGAGCGGCTCTGGTAAGGGCCCTGGGATCTATGCTGTCTGCTGCTATTGTTTCTGACCTCAGGGGCCAGTCTGAGGGACACCACGCAGGATTAAAGGACACAGAGCAGCCAGTGGTGCAGAGGTGCAATATCCTGCATGAAGATGATGAAAGTCAGAATCTCCACATACTTTACAGAGATCATTTTGACACCTTCAGGGACCCTAAAGGGGCCGATCAGCTCTCTCCCCATGATTCTGGCCCAAAACATGACTCCGCCTCCTCCTTGTTGGGACATGTGACCGTCCACCACTCCATCTGGACCGTCCAGGCCTGCACGGCACTCATCAGTGAACGAGACTGTTTGAACATGAGTCTTCATGTGTTTCTGGCCCACTGGAGCCGTTTCTGCTCGTGAGCATCGGTTAAGGGCCCATCAGAAGGTTTATGCAGAACCACAAGCCTCTGTAGGATCTTCACCTCGATGTTCTCAGGACTCCAGAGGCACCAGCAGCTTCAAATACCTGTTTGCTGCTTTGTTAGTCGGTGCATTTTGTGTAATACATTTTTATGTGAGGGCCTTTATCGTGGACACCAGGAAGACAATCAAATAATAATCAGACCTAAACTGAACAAGAGAGAACTTCCTCCTCCATCTGTGGAAGTTCTGCTTACAGCAACTAAACACTTCCTGTGACGCTTTCACAATAAAGTCCTCTGTTTCCAGCTACAGAAGCAGCTTTATTGTGACGAGCCCTGACAGCGACAGATCATTTAACACATCGGTAACAAATAGAGACCGACAGCGCTATAGTCACAAATATGTTTATTTTTTATCTGTTTGCAAGATGTGCCAAAACGGATTATTTACTCTATCAAACTAGAGAATCTATGATGTTTCCAGGCAACAAGCTCAAAATACTCTTGTGGCCTCGCGTGTCGTAGCTGCGCCTGGTCTTGAGTTGAGCTGGTGCCTTTGGTCGTAGGTAATCCCGACGTAAAGGTTCAGACCGAACAAACTGATGACCAGTCGTGCATTCAGCTCCTGAGGTCCAAATACAGAGTCACCACAGGACAATCCAGAAACACATGATGTTTGTCTCCTGCTGCCACGTCCTCTCCAACAGTCTGTCTCCTGCTGCCACGTCCTCTCCAACAGTCTGTCTCCTGCTGCCACGTCCTCTCCAACAGCCTGCCTCCTGCTGCCACGTCCTCTCCAACAGTCTGCCTCCTGCTGCCACGTCCTCTCCAACAGTCTGTCTCCTGCTGCCACGTCCTCTCCAACAGCGTGCCTCCTGCTGCCACATCCTCTCCAACAGTCTGCCTCCTGCTGCCACGTCCTCTCCAACAGCGTGCCTCCTGCTGCCACATCCTCTCCAACAGTCTGTCTCCTGCTGCCACATCCTCTCCAACAGTCTGCCTCCTGCTGCCACATCCTCTCCAACAGTCTGTCTCCTGCTGCCACATCCTCTCCAACAGTCTGCCTCCTGCTGCCACGTCCTCTCCAACAGTCTGCCTCGTGCTGCCACGTCCTCTCCAACAGTCTGTCTCCTGCTGCCACGTCCTCTCCAACAGTCTGTCTCCTGCTGCCACGTCCTCTCCAACAGTCTGTCTCCTGCTGCCACGTCCTCTCCAACAGTCTGCCTCCTGCTGCCACATCTTCTCCAACAGTCTGTCTCCTGCTGCCACATCCTCTCCAACAGTCCGTCTCCTGCTGCCACATCCTCTCCAACAGTCTGCCTCCTGCTGCCACGTCCTCTCCAACAGCGTGCCTCCTGCTGCCACATCCTCTCCAACAGTCTGCCTCCTGCTGCCACGTCCTCTCCAACAGCGTGCCTCCTGCTGCCACATCCTCTCCAACAGTCTGCCTCCTGCTGCCACATCCTCTCCAACAGTCTGCCTCCTGCTGCCACATCCTCTCCAACAGTCTGTCTCCTGCTGCCACATCCTCTCCAACAGTCTGCCTCCTGCTGCCACGTCCTCTCCAACAGTCTGTCTCCTGCTGCCACGTCCTCTCCAACAGTCTGCCTCGTGCTGCCACGTCCTCTCCAACAGTCTGTCTCCTGCTGCCACGTCCTCTCCAACAGTCTGTCTCCTGCTGCCACGTCCTCTCCAACAGTCTGTCTCCTGCTGCCACATCCTCTCCAACAGTCTGCCTCCTGCTGCCACATCCTCTCCAACAGTCTGCCTCCTGCTGCCACATCCTCTCCAACAGTCTGTCTCCTGCTGCCACATCCTCTCCAACAGTCTGCCTCCTGCTGCCACGTCCTCTCCAACAGTCTGTCTCCTGCTGCCACATCCTCTCCAACAGTCTGTCTCCTGCTGCCACATCCTCTCCAACAGTCTGCCTCCTGCTGCCACATCCTCTCCAACAGTCTGCCTCCTGCTGCCACATCCTCTCCAACAGTCTGTCTCCTGCTGCCACGTCCTCTCCAACAGTCTGCCTCGTGCTGCCACGTCCTCTCCAACAGTCTGTCTCCTGCTGCCACGTCCTCTCCAACAGTCTGTCTCCTGCTGCCACGTCCTCTCCAACAGTCTGTCTCCTGCTGCCACGTCCTCTCCAACAGTCTGTCTCCTGCTGCCACATCCTCTCCAACAGTTTGTCTCCTGCTGCCACATCCTCTCCAACAGTCTGCCTCCTGCTGCCACGTCCTCTCCAACAGCCTGCCTCCTGCTGCCACATCCTCTCCAACAGTCTGCCTCCTGCTGCCACGTCCTCTCCAACAGTCTGTCTCCTGCTGCCACGTCATCTCCAACAGTCTGCCTCCTGCTGCCAAATCCTCTCCAACAGTCTGCCTCCTGCTGCCACATCCTCTCCAACAGTCTGCCTCCTGCTGCCACATCCTCTCCAACAGTCTGCCTCCTGCTGCCACACCCTCTCCAACAGTCTGCCTCGTGCTGCCACGTCCTCTCCAACAGTCTGCCTCCTGCTGCCACATCTTCTCCAACAGTCTGCCTCCTGCTGCCACATCCTCTCCAACAGTCTGCCTCCTGCTGCCACATCCTCTCCAACAGTCTGCCTCCTGCTGCCACATCCTCTCCAACAGTCTGCCTCCTGCTGCCACATCTTCTCCAACAGTCTGTCTCCTGCTGCCACATCCTCTCCAACAGTCTGCCTCGTGCTGCCACGTCCTCTCCAACAGTCTGTCTCCTGCTGCCACGTCATCTCCAACAGTCTGTCTCCTGCTGCCACATCCTCTCCAACAGTCTGCCTCGTGCTGTCACGTCCTCTCCAACAGTCTGTCTCCTGCTGCCACATCCTCTCCAACAGTCTGCCTCGTGCTGTCACGTCCTCTCCAACAGTCTGTCTCCTGCTGCCACGTCCTCTCCAACAGGCTGCCTCCTGCTGCCACGTCATCTCCAACAGTCTGCCTCCTGCTGCCACATCCTCTCCAACAGTCTGTCTCCTGCTGCCACATCCTCTCCAACAGTCTGCCTCCTGCTGCCACGTCCTCTCCAACAGCGTGCCTCCTGCTGCCACATCCTCTCCAACAGTCTGCCTCCTGCTGCCACGTCCTCTCCAACAGCGTGCCTCCTGCTGCCACATCCTCTCCAACAGTCTGCCTCCTGCTGCCACATCCTCTCCAACAGTCTGCCTCCTGCTGCCACATCCTCTCCAACAGTCTGTCTCCTGCTGCCACATCCTCTCCAACAGTCTGCCTCGTGCTGCCACATCCTCTCCAACAGTCTGTCTCCTGCTGCCACGTCCTCTCCAACAGTTTGTCTCCTGCTGCCACATCCTCTCCAACAGTCTGCCTCCTGCTGCCACGTCCTCTCCAACAGCCTGCCTCCTGCTGCCACATCTTCTCCAACAGTCTGTCTGCTGCTGCCACATCCTCTCCAACAGTCTGCCTCCTGCTGCCACGTCCTCTCCAACAGTCTGTCTCCTGCTGCCACGTCATCTCCAACAGTCTGCCTCCTGCTGCCACGTCCTCTCCAACAGTCTGTCTCCTGCTGCCACACCCTCTCCAACAGTCTGCCCCCTGCTGCCACATCCTCTCCAACAGTCTGTCTCCTGCTGCCACATCCTCTCCAACAGTCTGTCTCCTGCTGCCACGTCCTCTCCAACAGTCTGTCTCCTGCTGCCACGTCCTCTCCAACAGTCTACCTCCTGCTGCCACGTCCTCTCCAACAGTCCGTCTCCTGCTGCCACATCCTCTCCAACAGTCTGCCTCCTGCTGCCACGTCCTCTCCAACAGTCTGTCTCCTGCTGCCACACCCTCTCCAACAGTCTGCCCCCTGCTGCCACATCCTCTCCAACAGTCTGCCTCCTGCTGCCACATCCTCTCCAACAGTCTGCCTCCTGCTGACACATCCTCTCCAACAGTCTGCCTCCTGCTGACACGTCCTCTCCAACAGTCTGCCTCCTGCTGACACATCCTCTCCAACAGTCTGCCTCCTGCTGCCACATCCTCTCCAACAGTCTGCCTCCTGCTGCCACGTCCTCTCCAACAGTCTGCCTCCTGCTGCCACATCCTCTCCAACAGTCTGTCTCCTGCTGCCACATCCTCTCCAACAGTCCGTCTCCTGCTGCCACATCCTCTCCAACAGTCTGCCTCCTGCTGCCACATCCTCTCCAACAGTCTGCCTCCTGCTGCCACATCCTCTCCAACAGTCTGCCTCCTGCTGCCACATCCTCTCCAACAGTCTGCCTCCTGCTGCCACATCCTCTCCAACAGTCTGCCTCCTGCTGCCACATCCTCTCCAACAGTCTGCCTCCTTCTGCCACATCCTCTCCAACAGTCTGTCTCCTGCTGCCACATCCTCTCCAACAGTCTGCCTCCTTCTGCCACATCCTCTCCAACAGTCTGCCTCCTGCTGCCACATCCTCTCCAACAGTCTGCCTCCTGCTGCCACATCCTCTCCAACAGTCTGCCTCCTTCTGCCACATCCTCTCCAACAGTCTGTCCCCTGCTGCCACATCCTCTCCAACAGTCTGTCTCCTGCTGCCACATCCTCTCCAACAGTCTGCCCCCTGCTGCCACATCCTCTCCAACAGTCTGTCTCCTGCTGCCAAATCCTCTCCAACAGTCTGCCTCCTGCTGCCACATCCTCTCCAACAGTCTGCCTCCTGCTGACACATCCTCTCCAACAGTCTGCCTCCTGCTGCCACATCCTCTCCAACAGTCTGTCTCCTGCTGCCAAATCCTCTCCAACAGTCTGCCTCCTGCTGCCACATCCTCTCCAACAGTCTGCCTCCTGCTGCCACATCCTCTCCAACAGTCTGCCTCCTGCTGCCACGTCCTCTCCAACAGTCTGCCTCCTGCTGCCATATCCTCTCCAACAGTCTGCCTCCTGCTGCCACATCCTCTCCAACAGTCTGTCTCCTGCTGCCACATCCTCTCCAACAGTCTGCCTCCTTCTGCCACATCCTCTCCAACAGTCTGCCTCCTTCTGCCACATCCTCTCCAACAGTCTGCCTCCTGCTGCCACATCCTCTCCAACAGTCTGCCTCCTGCTGCCACATCCTCTCCAACAGTCTGCCTCCTGCTGCCACATCCTCTCCAACAGTCTGCCTCCTGCTGCCATATCCTCTCCAACAGTCTGCCTCCTTCTGCCACATCCTCTCCAACAGTCTGTCCCCTGCTGCCACATCCTCTCCAACAGTCTGTCTCCTGCTGCCACATCCTCTCCAACAGTCTGTCTCCTGCTGCCACATCCTCTCCAACAGTCTGTCCCCTGCTGCCACATCCTCTCCAACAGTCTGTCTCCTGCTGCCACATCCTCTCCAACAGTCTGTCTCCTGCTGCCACGTCATCTCCAACAGTCTGCCTCCTGCTGCCACGTCCTCTCCAACAGTCTGTCTCCTGCTGCCACACCCTCTCCAACAGTCTGCCCCCTGCTGCCACATCCTCTCCAACAGTCTGTCTCCTGCTGCCACACCCTCTCCAACAGTCTGTCTCCTGCTGCCACGTCCTCTCCAACAGTCTACCTCCTGCTGCCACGTCCTCTCCAACAGTCCGTCTCCTGCTGCCACATCCTCTCCAACAGTCTGCCTCCTGCTGCCACGTCCTCTCCAACAGTCTGTCTCCTGCTGCCACATCCTCTCCAACAGTCTGCCTCCTGCTGCCACATCCTCTCCAACAGTCTGTCTCCTGCTGCCAAATCCTCTCCAACAGTCTGCCTCCTGCTGCCACATCCTCTCCAACAGTCTGCCTCCTGCTGCCACATCCTCTCCAACAGTCTGCCTCCTGCTGCCACGTCCTCTCCAACAGTCTGCCTCCTGCTGCCATATCCTCTCCAACAGTCTGCCTCCTTCTGCCACATCCTCTCCAACAGTCTGTCCCCTGCTGCCACATCCTCTCCAACAGTCTGTCTCCTGCTGCCACATCCTCTCCAACAGTCTGTCTCCTGCTGCCACATCCTCTCCAACAGTCTGTCCCCTGCTGCCACATCCTCTCCAACAGTCTGTCTCCTGCTGCCACATCCTCTCCAACAGTCTGTCTCCTGCTGCCACGTCATCTCCAACAGTCTGCCTCCTGCTGCCACGTCCTCTCCAACAGTCTGTCTCCTGCTGCCAAATCCTCTCCAACAGTCTGCCTCCTGCTGCCACATCCTCTCCAACAGTCTGCCTCCTGCTGCCACATCCTCTCCAACAGTCTGCCTCCTGCTGCCACGTCCTCTCCAACAGTCTGCCTCCTGCTGCCACATCCTCTCCAACAGTCTGCCTCCTGCTGCCACATCCTCTCCAACAGTCTGCCTCCTGCTGCCATATCCTCTCCAACAGTCTGCCTCCTGCTGCCACATCCTCTCCAACAGTCTGCCTCCTTCTGCCACATCCTCTCCAACAGTCTGTCCCCTGCTGCCACATCCTCTCCAACAGTCTGTCTCCTGCTGCCACATCCTCTCCAACAGTCTGTCTCCTGCTGCCACATCCTCTCCAACAGTCTGTCCCCTGCTGCCACATCCTCTCCAACAGTCTGTCTCCTGCTGCCAAATCCTCTCCAACAGTCTGCCTCCTGCTGCCACATCCTCTCCAACAGTCTGCCTCCTGCTGCCACATCCTCTCCAACAGTCTGCCTCCTGCTGCCACATCCTCTCCAACAGTCTGCCTCCTTCTGCCACATCCTCTCCAACAGTCTGTCTCCTTCTGCCACATCCTCTCCAACAGTCTGCCTCCTGCTGCCACATCCTCTCCAACAGTCTGCCTCCTGCTGCCACATCCTCTCCAACAGTCTGCCCCCTGCTGCCACATCCTCTCCAACAGTCCGTCTCCTGCTGCCACATCCTCTCCAACAGTCTGCCTCCTGCTGCCACATCCTCTCCAACAGTCTGCCTCCTGCTGCCACATCCTCTCCAACAGTCTGCCTCCTGCTGCCACATCCTCTCCAACAGTCTGCCTCCTGCTGCCACATCCTCTCCAACAGTCTGCCTCCTGCTGCCACGTCCTCTCCAACAGTCTGTCTCCTGCTGCCAAATCCTCTCCAACAGTCTGCCTCCTGCTGCCACATCCTCTCCAACAGTCTGCCTCCTGCTGCCACATCCTCTCCAACAGTCCGTCTCCTGCTGCCACATCCTCTCCAACAGTCTGCCTCCTGCTGCCACATCCTCTCCAACAGTCTGCCTCCTGCTGCCACATCCTCTCCAACAGTCTGCCTCCTGCTGCCACATCCTCTCCAACAGTCTGCCTCCTGCTGCCACATCCTCTCCAACAGTCTGCCTCCTGCTGCCACATCCTCTCCAACAGTCTGCCTCCTTCTGCCACATCCTCTCCAACAGTCTGTCTCCTTCTGCCACATCCTCTCCAACAGTCTGCCTCCTGCTGCCACATCCTCTCCAACAGTCTGCCTCCTGCTGCCACATCCTCTCCAACAGTCTGCCTCCTTCTGCCACATCCTCTCCAACAGTCTGTCTCCTGCTGCCACATCCTCTCCAACAGTCTGCCTCCTGCTGCCACATCCTCTCCAACAGTCTGCCTCCTGCTGCCACATCCTCTCCAACAGTCTGCCTCCTGCTGCCACGTCCTCTCCAACAGTCTGCCTCCTGCTGCCACATCCTCTCCAACAGTCTGCCTCCTGCTGCCACGTCCTCTCCAACAGTCTGTCTCCTGCTGCCAAATCCTCTCCAACAGTCTGCCTCCTGCTGCCACATCCTCTCCAACAGTCTGCCTCCTGCTGCCACATCCTCTCCAACAGTCCGTCTCCTGCTGCCACATCCTCTCCAACAGTCTGCCTCCTGCTGCCACATCCTCTCCAACAGTCTGCCTCCTGCTGCCACATCCTCTCCAACAGTCTGCCTCCTGCTGCCACATCCTCTCCAACAGTCTGCCTCCTGCTGCCACATCCTCTCCAACAGTCTGCCTCCTGCTGCCACATCCTCTCCAACAGTCTGCCTCCTTCTGCCACATCCTCTCCAACAGTCTGTCTCCTTCTGCCACATCCTCTCCAACAGTCTGCCTCCTGCTGCCACATCCTCTCCAACAGTCTGCCTCCTGCTGCCACATCCTCTCCAACAGTCTGCCTCCTTCTGCCACATCCTCTCCAACAGTCTGTCTCCTGCTGCCACATCCTCTCCAACAGTCTGCCTCCTGCTGCCACATCCTCTCCAACAGTCTGCCTCCTGCTGCCACATCCTCTCCAACAGTCTGCCTCCTGCTGCCACATCCTCTCCAACAGTCTGCCTCCTGCTGCCACATCCTCTCCAACAGTCTGCCTCCTGCTGCCACATCCTCTCCAACAGTCTGCCTCCTTCTGCCACATCCTCTCCAACAGTCTGTCTCCTTCTGCCACATCCTCTCCAACAGTCTGCCTCCTGCTGCCACATCCTCTCCAACAGTCTGCCTCCTGCTGCCACATCCTCTCCAACAGTCTGCCTCCTTCTGCCACATCCTCTCCAACAGTCTGCCTCCTGCTGCCACATCCTCTCCAACAGTCTGCCTCCTGCTGCCACATCCTCTCCAACAGTCTGCCCCCTGCTGCCACATCCTCTCCAACAGTCCGTCTCCTGCTGCCACATCCTCTCCAACAGTCTGCCTCCTGCTGCCACATCCTCTCCAACAGTCTGCCTCCTGCTGCCACATCCTCTCCAACAGTCTGCCTCCTGCTGCCACATCCTCTCCAACAGTCTGCCTCCTGCTGCCACATCCTCTCCAACAGTCTGCCTCCTGCTGCCACATCCTCTCCAACAGTCTGCCTCCTTCTGCCACATCCTCTCCAACAGTCTGTCTCCTTCTGCCACATCCTCTCCAACAGTCTGCCTCCTGCTGCCACATCCTCTCCAACAGTCTGCCTCCTGCTGCCACATCCTCTCCAACAGTCTGCCTCCTTCTGCCACATCCTCTCCAACAGTCTGTCTCCTGCTGCCACATCCTCTCCAACAGTCTGCCTCCTGCTGCCACATCCTCTCCAACAGTCTGCCTCCTGCTGCCACATCCTCTCCAACAGTCTGCCTCCTGCTGCCACATCCTCTCCAACAGTCTGCCTCCTGCTGCCACATCCTCTCCAACAGTCTGCCTCCTGCTGCCACATCCTCTCCAACAGTCTGCCTCCTTCTGCCACATCCTCTCCAACAGTCTGTCTCCTTCTGCCACATCCTCTCCAACAGTCTGCCTCCTGCTGCCACATCCTCTCCAACAGTCTGCCTCCTGCTGCCACATCCTCTCCAACAGTCTGCCTCCTTCTGCCACATCCTCTCCAACAGTCTGTCTCCTGCTGCCACATCCTCTCCAACAGTCTGCCTCCTGCTGCCACATCCTCTCCAACAGTCTGCCTCCTGCTGCCACATCCTCTCCAACAGTCTGCCTCCTGCTGCCACATCCTCTCCAACAGTCTGCCTCCTGCTGCCACATCCTCTCCAACAGTCTGCCTCCTGCTGCCACATCCTCTCCAACAGTCTGCCTCCTGCTGCCACATCCTCTCCAACAGTCTGCCTCCTGCTGCCACATCCTCTCCAACAGTCTGCCTCCTTCTGCCACATCCTCTCCAACAGTCTGCCTCCTGCTGCCACATCCTCTCCAACAGTCTGCCTCCTGCTGCCACGTCCTCTCCAACATTTAATAAATGTTTCAGTCAAAGGATTATCATGGTCTTTACGTATCATTTCTTGGTTATAATAACTCCTTATTTGTAAAAAAAAAAGTCCTGTTTCTCTGATTCAAAGGATCCTTTCCACTCCTCAAAGCTTCAGATGATTGTCCTTTACAATCTGGTGAAAGACCTTTAGACCTTTTGTTGTCCAGACCTTAAATCGTGTGCTGTTTTGTGTGACATTTCGGTCATAAAGCTTTACCAGTTTAAGATTTTACCCTGTTTGGTTTGTATGTTTTGATCAGCTCCTTCCATGTTGTAAGCACAGATTTGAGCCAAGGATTCTCCACCTCCTCCAAACAACTCATAGCTTCATGCCATTCCAGGGATAAACCAGTACTTGGGTGTTTTAGGTCAGACTGCTAAACCAAGTCTTAGAAACTTGGGTGTTGTCTTTGACAAAGACATGTCTTTAGAGCACCACTCCAAGCTGTTGACGAGGAACTGTTTCTTTCAGTTGAGGAAAATCTCTAAGCTCAGGAAAATGGTGTCTCAAAATGACCTGGAAGTTATAATTCATGCATTTGTGTCTTCACGCTTAGACTATTGTAATAGTTTGTTTTCCTGTCTTAACAAGAAGGAACTCTCTCGTCTGCAGCTGCTCCAGAACTCTGCAGCGAGGATCTTAACCCGCACAAACAGAAGGGCCCACATTTCACCCATTCTTAAAGCCCTTCACTGGAGCCGGTCTCCTACCGGATACAGTTTAAAATTCTTGTTTTAACTTTTAGAGCTTTAAATGGTCAGGTCCCATTGTACATCAGCGATCTGATTAAACCGTACGCTCCCTCTCGCTCACTAAGGTCCTTGGACTAGAAACTGTTGTTGGTTCCTCGCACCCGTTTTGGGACCAGAGGAGACAGATCCTTCCAGGCTGTTGCCCCCAGACTCTGGAACGATCTTCCGCTCCCCCTACGGTCACTGGACTCAGCTTAAAACCTTTTTATTTAGTCGAGCCTTTTAAATGCACTTGTTTTACGGACTGATTTTACTGTATATTTTTGTATATGTATTGTTCACTGTAAGTTTTTTGTGTTTTTATTGTTTTATTCTGTGTTTTGTGAAGCACTTTGTGACCTCTGTCTGTGAAAGGTGCTATAGAAATAAAATTTACTTACTTACTTACTTACTTCACACTCACACCAGCACAGCAACACTGGACAAGGTAAAACCCAACCTCACATTTGACTATTTTTTCTTCTTGCGGATGGAAATCAAAAGAGTTTGAAATAGATAAAGAAATCTGGAAATCCATGTTAGCCTCATTAGCCACGTTACCCTCGTTAGCCACGTTAGCCTCATTAGCCTCGTTAGCCTCGTTAGCCTCGTTAGCATGTGAAGCGGGACGTTTTCCACTGGAACCGAGGACCGTCAGCTTTGTTTGTTTAGTTGCCGTAGCGATGTCAGTCTTGTGTTTTCCGTGTTTGCTCGTCTCTTGCTCCTCTTTTCTTGGGTTTTTGTGGGTGA
>NW_027316167.1:3324150-3356650 GCF_026437365.1 Eucyclogobius newberryi
ATGCAATGGTATTTATGTATTTATTTATTTGTCTATGGGAGTTTTTATTTATAGGAGATCTTCTACTGAAAGTGTTTTTCAGACTTCCTATAAGTGATCTGTTCTGTTCTTCTGTATCTTCCTATGTTGCACCAATGAAATTTCCCCATGTGGGACAATAAAGGAATATCTTATCTTATCTTATCTTATTCTCTGCCCATTGTTACTGTGATAAAATGTAAATATATGATTATATTTGTGTGTTAAAAGTTATCTGCATCATTAGCCTGAGGGGAGGGAAAGACATGTATTTCTAATAACAGGTGTGAAGATGTTGTAGAAGCAGCCGTGAGGAATGTTCCTCCCATCCTGGGGACCAGATGGGTAGAACATTCACCAAGGTTTCTATCTCTAAAGATAATACCAAAGAGTCGTAAAAGACAAGTGCCTTGATGTGAAGCTGACCAATGAGAAATGTGACCCGCCTCCTTTTTATGTGTGATTTTAATCAAATGACTTGTAAGAGGGAGGAACGCTGAGAGTGATTTTGGAAAGTCGTTCAGGTTGCTTACAACATCTTGACTCGGCTAAGCCTTCCTCTCCCTTGCAAGCCACACAAAAGACTGACGTTTCTGTGTCGTTTAATATTCTAAGTTGAATTATGTTCTCTGACTGTTAAGTAATAGCATTGATTCATGTGTAATTTCTTGACAGTTACTCAGAGTTCTATATTATAATGAATATGAATTGCTATTTTCATGATATTGATGACATTATTCTGGTCTCCTCACTTATAACTTGTAAAAGAGGATGTTTAATGTGTGTGTGTGTGTGTATGTGTGTATGTGTGTGTGTGTGTATATATGTGTGTGTGTGTGTGTGTGTGTTGTGTGTGTGTGTGTTTTGTGTGTCTTACGCACATGGAGACGTCGTAACAGTCAAAGAAAGAACCAAAAATATTTATCTGTGACACGTGGAGGACAAACATGTAAAAACAGATATTTACACTGTTTCTATCCTTGTGCATCTACATCACAACATGTTCCAAAGGTCCACAATGCAACAGGAGATCTAGGGTTCAAACTTTGGTTATGTCATTGTCAAAGCTAGGTTTAAAAAAATACAGAGAACACACGTCCATGGAACTTTTGCATACGTAGAATCGGACGAGCGGCTCGGTCAGCGCGACGTTGCATCTGAGGCGTGGCTCATGTGGCCTGGGCCTGACATCTTTGCTTCAATTGCAGTGATTCGCAAAATGTGAAACGGAACGCACCAGGAAACGCCCTCCCGGGAAACGCCCCTGGAAACTCCCCTGGAAACGCCCCGGGAAACGCCTCGGGAAACGCCTAGGGGAAACGCCTCGGGAAACGCCTCCGGAAACGCCTCGGGAAACGCCTAGGGGAAACGCCTCCGGAAACGCCTCGGGAAACGCCTCCGGAAACGCCTCGGGAAACGCCTAGGGGAAACGCCTCCGGAAACGCCTCGGGAAACGCCTAGGGGAAACGCCTCGGGAAACGCCTCCGGAAACGCCTCCGGAAACGCCTCGGGAAACGCCTAGGGGAAACACCTCCGGAAACGCCTCGGGAAACGCCTAGGGGAAACGCCTCGGGAAACGCCTCCGGAAACGCCTCGGGAAACGCCTCGGGAAACGCCTAGGGGAAACGCCTCGGGAAACGCCTCGAGAAACGCCTCCGGAAACGCCTCGGGAAACGCCTCCGGAAACGCCTCGGGAAACGCCTAGGGGAAACGCCTCGGGAAACGCCTCCTGAAACGCCTCGGGAAACGCCTTGGGGAAACGCCTCGGGAAACGCCTAGGGGAAACGCCTCGGGAAACGCCTAGGGGAAACGCCTCGGGAAACGCCTAGGGGAAACGCCTCAGGAAACGCCTAGGGGAAACGCCTCGGGAAACGCCTCGGGAAACGCCTCGGGAAACGCCTCCGGAAACGCCTCCGGAAACGCCTCCGGAAACGCCTCCGGAAACGCCTCGGGAAACGCCTAGGGAAACGCCTCGGGAAACGCCTCCGGAAACGCCTCGGGAAACGCCTAAGGGAAACGCCTCGGGAAACGCCTCCTGAAACGCCTCGGGAAACGCCTTGGGGAAACGCCTCGGGAAACGCCTCCGGAAACGCCTCGGGAAACGCCTAGGGGAAACGCCTCAGGAAACGCCTAGGGGAAACGCCTCGGGAAACGCCTCAGGAAACGCCTAGGGGAAACGCCTCGGGAAACGCCTCCGGAAACGCCTCGGGAAACGCCTAGGGGAAACGCCTCAGGAAACGCCTAGGGGAAACGCCTCGGGAAACGCCTCGGGAAACGCCTCGGGAAACGCCTAGGGGAAACGCCTCGGGAAACGCCTAGGGAAACGCCTAGGGGAAACGCCTAGGGAAACGCCTCCGGAAACGCCTCGGGAAACGCCTCGGGAAACTTCTAGGGAAACGCCTAGGGGAAACGCCTAGGGAAACGCCTCCGGAAACGCCTCGGGAAACGCCTCGGGAAACGCCTCGGGAAACGCCTAGGGGAAACGCCTAGGGAAACGCCTCGGGAAACGCCTCGGGAAACGCCTCGGGAAACGCCCCGGGAAACGCTTGCGTCGCCGGGATATCCGGGCTAAAATTTAGCCCGGATATCCCGGCGACTCAAATGGTCTCAATCGGGATTAAAACAAGATTGATTTAGATCTGATTAGGCTGAACTTGCGAGGTCAGGATTTTTAAAATAAATGCTCATCGTTAATTGTATTCGGCTGCATTCACAGTCGCTCGAGCATTAAACCTGGAACCACCACTGAACCAGCACGAGAACGAGACAGTCCGACCAGTCCCTGCACCACACTTTGAGAACCACTGCCGTAGAGTACATGAATGTGTTTGTGTGTGTGCAGAATGTCTGAGAGCTGATTGGATTAAAGTGACGTGCTGTGAGACAGGAGAGGGATAGTGGACAGAGAAGAGCGAGAAAAGCCCCAAATTGGAAATAAAACGGTTTGAAATGTTGGAAATCAGGAACGTTTCAGTCGTGTGTGGTTAACGATCGCTAATGCTACAGTTGCAACAATTGACTGATTTAAGCCATATTTGACTGAGATTAAGGTTAAACGTCCCGTTGCGGTAAATATGTCGATAGCGTTCCAACTGTGCTTCTAATGTCGTCCTAAAATGTGCAATACAACTTTGAAGTTTAAAAAATACAGAGATAAATCAAATTGAGGAGGATGAGGAGCAGCGCTGACAACAAACCATCTGGTCCTGGGTTCAATTCTTATCAGTGGCGAGGCACAAAGAGCCGTTGCTGTTTTGTGCATGAGCAGTAAAATAAGCTCCTCCCCCTTGAGCGTTTGTACAAACAAATGCACAAAAATGTATTCAGCTGTGCCGTGTCTTTTTACATAAATATTATCATCAAGTCTAGTCATTTTATGAGGATTTTGTCCAATTTAACAACGTGACACTTTCACGTTAAACGCTTCTGATTTGTTTATTTTATGTTTTAAGTGTAAGACTTTATTCAAATGATTAATTATGGCAATTAAGTGCGTTTCTGCAAGTTGAGGAATGAATTATGCTTATGATGAGTATTTCTATTCTCAACTTTAAAAATAAAAATGAGTGATACTTTGTAAATGCGTCTTTAGCTCATTCACACTGAACAAAGACATTTCGTTTTTGCACATTTTTCACAAACTGAACTCAAAGACATGAAACTTCCTCCAAACACTCAACTATTGTTCACAACTTTGTCAAAATCTATTTTACTGAGCATTTGATATCAATAATCCATCCCACCTGCAGATGTCTATGACGATGCTGCTGCGGCGGCGTGAACATTGCACAGGTGTGCCTCAGGCTGGCCACTGGAACAGGACGCTCTGAAACGTTGACTTTGTTAAAGGGTCAGAAAACTGTCACTGTGACCATCAAAATGAGCGTCAAAGTTGTGCCATTCATCCACATAACGCACGCTTCATGTTGCTAGGATACGCACCACACATGTCACACACTGAGCATGTTTTGGCTGCTCTGATTGGCGGATAATGTTCCTGTTCCAACCAATAGTCAGCAACCCAGTAAGATACACCACCTCATGCCGACATTCAGAGTGAGAGATGGATTATTCATATCAATAATAATTGCTCAGTAAATCATATCTGTATTTGAGTCTTTTGTGTTTTTCAGTTCAGCTCATGAAACGTGTATCTTTTTGTTCCGTGTATTTTTAAGCACATTTTAGTGATCCGTGGTAATTGTTCTCTTGATTATTCTAAAACACTTTTATTTTCTATCATTTTGCTTGATTCAGAAGTGTTTTGTTTGCCTCAAAAGTCATAGTGAAGTAAATTGTGAAATGTAGCTAGAAGGAGCAGAGCGAGCCGTGCGGTTTGAATAATCTGAGCAGTAGTGACATTGTTTTGAGCGGGATCATAATTCCCCATGTGTTTCCTTGGCGATGACGCGTCCACTATTCCCCTGCTGCCCGCGCCGAGTCCGACAGTTTGTCGCCAGCATCGACTGAGCCGCCGAGGCCGGTCTTGTTTGGTTGACAATATGAAACAAGATTTAAAAAAAAACAGCTTCGGGGCTAACTGCGCGCGAGCAGCTAGCTAACACCTACGAAGCCGAGCCGACTAGAACAGTACACCCAAGCAGAGTTCTCTATCATAGTAAAATATTCACATCTGGTCTTCGCAGGACACTTGGTAACCAGGGTAACCAGTAAAGAAAAGAACATGAAGTATCTCAGTCTGTGTCCGTACTTCTTATGTGTAGAATTAAGGCAACTGTCCGGGCCACTTTACGGCTGAACTGGAGCTCGGTGCTTGTTGCCATAGCAATCTCCTCGCTAGGGTCCCGGCATGAGGGTCCCGGCATGAGGGTCCCGGCATGAGGGTCCTCTCCTTGGGACAGGCAGCGCTGCAAAACAAAGAGAAGAAAGACATAAAGCATGAAGTCTTGAGTTAACACGTGCAGACAGAGGAAGCGCTCACACAGTTGGCCATTTTCAACAGTACAATGCAAACAGGACGGGGGACCAAGCACAGCCCTGTCTCACTCCTCATTCCAGAGTCAGTCTGATTTTAATTCTTGATGTTGGACCATTGTAAAGAGCCTTAATATGTTTTATATTCGAGCCGTAAAATGTGTCCAGCACCTAAAATGACGGGGTCAAAAGATTTCTATGGGGGTATAATATTTTGAGGGGAAAATAAAGTACTAAACAATGACAAATGTAATAATAATTAGAGTTCAGTGAGCTCTAATCTTTAGTGAAGAACCCGAGAAAAAATATGGAAAGACGGAAAAACAGACAGACAAAAAAGAGCGACAACCGCAATCGACTGAATGATTTAAAGCTTGTAGCGCATATGGACGTTTGATTGACCTCCCAGTGTTTCTCTCCTCACGTGTTGTCTCTGTGTTTCTCTCCTCACATACGTGTTGTCAGGGCCGGCCCAGCCTATAAGCGAACTAAGCAGCCGCGTAGGGCCCCGAGGCGTTAATAGGGCCCCCAATCTGGCAACCCGTCTTATGAGAAGTGCAAGCGCAGCGTGCGCCACTAGTGTAGTAGCACTGCTGGCGCAACAGCGGTAACATATAACGCACAAACCGCATTTATTTGTAATGACAATCTGGCAACCGAGACACCAAACCTGCGCTGATTGTGCGCGAGCAGATCGAGAGCAAAACATAAACACAACACAACGTGGTCCCTGCGTGGTCCTCATGTCATGTCCAGAGGAATATATCCCCCCGATGCCGAAAAACGAAAGAAGAAACTTCTTGACGATGTAAAGAAACTGCAAACTCAACAACTCTCTCCAGGTATTGAACTTCTCTTACAAAGAGACGGTTAATGCTGCTGTTTGAAACAACACGATTCTGTCACGTTAGTTCGCTCAGGCTGGAGGCGACGAGAGCTCTGCCCCGCGCACAATAATATGTGTCTGAATGAAAGATAATAAGCTTAACATTTACACCAGCCCGGGAGTGTGAGCTGCAGGTGAGGCCGGTGAGGGGCGTCTATGGCCCGGGTCACTAAGAGGCGGAGATCCGGTCTGGACGAGCGCCGTCTCGTCCAGACCCTCTGATGTGAGACTTTGGAGTGAACAGTGTGCGGCCCCTGTCCCGGGCCCCTGTCCCGGGCCCCTGTCCCGGGCCCCTGTCCCGGGCCCCTGTCCCGGGCCCCTGTCCCGGGCCCCTGAGCAGCCTCAGTTAGAGATGAGCGGGTTTGAGTTTGCGTCCCTCTCTCTCACATCACCATGTGTGAGATCAATCGTGACTCGTGATGTCTGTTTGACTTTGACTTCTTAAAGTGCAATGAGAGGAACGTAAAGGTGCAGGAGTCCAGTGTGTGGTGTTCTGATCAGAACAAACATTTATATTGTAATTAACTTTTAATAGAGCAATAAAACTTTTCAATTTATTTAAAAAGCATCATTAGACTATTTTTTATAAATTATAACAAATTGATAGTGAAACATAACCAGACATATTAAAATTACATCTGTTATAGAATAATACTATATATTTTTATATAAAAGTGGCAAAGTTGCAGAAACGCAGTCTCTTCACTATAGCTAGGTTTGGACCTTCACTTCTAGTTCTGTTCATTCTCTGGGAATTAACATTTTTGCTCTGTGTAGCTTTATCAGTGTTATCAAGCAATGCTTATGCCATTTGTTTAATTTAATATAACTTGTTTTGTCACTTTGGCAAGAAGGAACAGTTGGGAGCAGTAAAAGATAAATTAGTAAGGATAACTATTACTTTTACATTTTCAGTTAAAATCAATCAATTTGACCATAATTATTTTTCATAGCCATTATTGTATTGAGTAATTAAGTACACTAATGTATTAATAACTGGCTTTAGTCATTTTCTCCTGGCACAGTTTCATCACATCATCATTTTATAGCATTACAACCTCAACATTTTACTCTTACTTTAGCTGGCTGGACCACATTAAAATGCAGCAGAAGACCCAAAAAGGTCTGAAAATCTCTGGGGGAGAGCCCCCAGACCCCCCCCCCCCGTTCATTAATTTAAACTAATGTGCTAATGTGGCTGTAGACCCTTAACGCCCACAAATACACCCAAAAACATATCTGGAACGTTTTGTTATTTGTACAGGGAGTAGAGGTGATGTCAGCGGAATACCAAGTTGCATTGTGGGATTTAAGTTATCCATATTTGAGCTTGTGAGGTGCTGAGAATAAACTAACTGGCAAACGGATGCCCTGGAGTTTTGGTGAACTTTGTTTGCGTTGAAGAAAGTTCCCATATGTTAATTGTTTACTGACAATGGCAATAAAACTGATTCTGATGACATGGTGAGGGGCCCCCAAAAATGTTTTCGCTTAGGGCCCCCTGAAGGCTTGGGCCGGCCCTGCGTGTTGTCTCTGTGTTTCTCTCCTCACATACGTGTTGTCTCTGTGTTTCTCTCCTCACATACGTGTTGTCTCTGTGTTTCTCTCCTCACATACGTGTTGTCTCTGTGTTTCTCTCCTCACATACATGTTGTCTCTGTGTTTCTCTCCTCACATACATGTTGTCTCTGTGTTTCTCTCCTCACATACGTGTTGTCTCTGTGTTTCTCTCCTCACATACGTGTTGTCTCTGTGTTTCTCTCCTCACATACGTGTTGTCTCTGTGTTTCTCTCCTCACATACGTGTTGTCTCTGTGTTTCTCTCCTCACATACGTGTTGTCTCTGTGTTTCTCTCCTCACATACGTGTTGTCTCTGTGTTTCTCTCCTCACATACGTGTTGTCTCTGTGTTTCTCTCCTCACATACGTGTTGTCTCTGTGTTTCTCTCCTCACATACATGTTGTCTCTGTGTTTCTCTCCTCACATACGTGTTGTCTCTGTGTTTCTCTCCTCACATACGTGTTGTCTCTGTGTTTCTCTCCTCACATACGTGTTGTCTCTGTGTTTCTCTCCTCACATACGTGTTGTCTCTGTGTTTCTCTCCTCACATACGTGTTGTCTCTGTGTTTCTCTCCTCACATACGTGTTGTCTCTGTGTTTCTCTCCTCACATACGTGTTGTCTCTGTGTTTCTCTCCTCACATACGTGTTGTCTCTGTGTTTCTCTCCTCACATACGTGTTGTCTCTGTGTTTCTCTCCTCACATACGTGTTGTCTCTGTGTTTCTCTCCTCACATACGTGTTGTCTCTGTGTTTCTCTCCTCACATACATGTTGTCTCTGTGTTTCTCTCCTCACATACGTGTTGTCTCTGTGTTTCTCTCCTCACATACATGTTGTCTCTGTGTTTCTCTCCTCACATACGTGTTGTCTCTGTGTTTCTCTCCTCACATACATGTTGTCTCTGTGTTTCTCTCCTCACATACATGCTGTCTCTGTGTTTCTCTCCTCACATACATGTTGTCTCTGTGTTTCTCTCCTCACATACATGTTGTCTCTGTGTTTCTCTCCTCACATACGTGTTGTCTCTGTGTTTCTCTCCTCACATACGTGTTGTCTCTGTGTTTCTCTCCTCACATACGTGTTGTCTCTGTGTTTCTCTCCTCACATACGTGTTGTCTCTGTGTTTCTCTCCTCACATACATGTTGTCTCTGTGTTTCTCTCCTCACATACGTGTTGTCTCTGTGTTTCTCTCCTCACATACATGTTGTCTCTGTGTTTCTCTCCTCACATACATGTTGTCTCTGTGTTTCTCTCCTCACATACATGTTGTCTCTGTGTTTCTCTCCTCACATACATGTTGTCTCTGTTTCTCTCCTCACATACATGTTGTCTCTGTGTTTCTCTCCTCACATACATGTTGTCTCTGTGTTTCTCTCCTCACATACATGTTGTCTCTGTGTTTCTCTCCTCACATACATGTTGTCTCTGTGTTTCTCTCCTCACATACATGTTGTCTCTGTGTTTCTCTCCTCACATACGTGTTGTCTCTGTGTTTCTCTCCTCACATATGTGTTGTCTCTGTGTTTCTCTCCTCACATACATGTTGTCTTTGTGTTTCTCTCCTCACATACGTGTTGTCTCTGTGTTTCTCTCCTCACATACATGTTGTCTTTGTGTTTCTCTCCTCACATACGTGTTGTCTCTGTGTTTCTCTCCTCACATACGTGTTGTCTCTGTGTTTCTCTCCTCACATACGTGTTGTCTCTGTGTTTCTCTCCTCACATACATGTTGTCTCTGTGTTTCTCTCCTCACATACGTGTTGTCTCTGTGTTTCTCTCCTCACATACATGTTGTCTCTGTGTTTCTCTCCTCACATACGTGTTGTCTCTGTGTTTCTCTCCTCACATACGTGTTGTCTCTGTGTTTCTCTCCTCACATACGTGTTGTCTCTGTGTTTCTCTCCTCACATACATGTTGTCTCTGTGTTTCTCTCCTCACATACATGTTGTCTCTGTGTTTCTCTCCTCACATACATGTTGTCTCTGTGTTTCTCTCCTCACATACGTGTTGTCTCTGTGTTTCTCTCCTCACATACGTGTTGTCTCTGTGTTTCTCTCCTCACATACGTGTTGTCTCTGTGTTTCTCTCCTCACATACATGTTGTCTCTGTGTTTCTCTCCTCACATACGTGTTGTCTCTGTGTTTCTCTCCTCACATACATGTTGTCTCTGTGTTTCTCTCCTCACATACGTGTTGTCTCTGTGTTTCTCTCCTCACATACGTGTTGTCTCTGTGTTTCTCTCCTCACATACGTGTTGTCTCTGTGTTTCTCTCCTCACATACGTGTTGTCTCTGTGTTTCTCTCCTCACATACATGTTGTCTCTGTGTTTCTCTCCTCACATACATGTTGTCTCTGTGTTTCTCTCCTCACATACATGTTGTCTCTGTGTTTCTCTCCTCACATACATGTTGTCTCTGTGTTTCTCTCCTCACATACATGTTGTCTCTGTGTTTCTCTCCTCACATACGTGTTGTCTCTGTGTTTCTCTCCTCACATACATGTTGTCTCTGTGTTTATCTCCTCACATACGTGTTGTCTCTGTGTTTCTCTCCTCACATACATGTTGTCTCTGTGTTTCTCTCCTCACATACATGTTGTCTCTGTGTTTCTCTCCTCACATACGTGTTGTCTCTGTGTTTCTCTCCTCACATACATGTTGTCTCCGTGTTTCTCTCCTCACATACGTGTTGTCTCTGTGTTTCTCTCCTCACATACATGTTGTCTCTGTGTTTCTCTCCTCACATACGTGTTGTCTCTGTGTTTCTCTCCTCACATACATGTTGTCTCTGTGTTTCTCTCCTCACATACATGTTGTCTCTGTGTTTCTCTCCTCACATACATGTTGTCTCTGTGTTTCTCTCCTCACATACGTGTTGTCTCTGTGTTTCTCTCCTCACATACATGTTGTCTCTGTGTTTCTCTCCTCACATACATGTTGTCTCTGTGTTTCTCTCCTCACATACATGTTGTCTCTGTGTTTCTCTCCTCACATACATGTTGTCTCTGTGTTTCTCTCCTCACATACGTGTTGTCTCTGTGTTTCTCTCCTCACATACATGTTGTCTCTGTGTTTCTCTCCTCACATACATGTTGTCTCTGTGTTTCTCTCCTCACATACATGTTGTCTCTGTGTTTCTCTCCTCACATACGTGTTGTCTCTGTGTTTCTCTCCTCACATACATGTTGTCTCTGTGTTTCTCTCCTCACATACATGTTGTCTCTGTGTTTCTCTCCTCACATACATGTTGTCTCTGTGTTTCTCTCCTCACATACGTGTTGTCTCTGTGTTTCTCTCCTCACATACGTGTTGTCTCTGTGTTTCTCTCCTCACATACGTGTTGTCTCAGAGTAATAGAGTCACAGGAGTGTTTTAAAGCAGCAGGAAGTCTAGGCCTATTTTTACCCTGGATCCTCCTCCTCAGCCAAGACACCAGGGAAGTGTCCAATTAGCCCACAGGAAACCACCGAGGACAACCCAGCGTCTTAATAACACGTCTCTTTCCACCGCGCTCACACACTCAAACATTAGAGGCCATTTAGAGCTCATTGACAAATGTTCAAGTGCTTTTTTCTACGTTGAGATGAAATTGTTAATAAAAATATCAAACCTATGATGTTATTTATGCAACGCCGTAAACAATAACAACAAACTTTAGAGTTCAGTGAGCTCTGGGCAGACATGTCGTGATATTATGGCCCCGCCCTAAACCTTACACAAAGTCGGCCATATTGGATCAAACCCGAGGAATTAAAAAATCACATGTGTTTGTCTGTCTCTGTGTTAAACCTGAGCCTCTGTCCACCGGGACAGGCTCCAGTCACCCGCCTCAGGCCCAAAGTCACCGGGACAGGCTCCAGTCACCCGCCTCAGGCCCAAAGTCACCAGGATAGAATCCAGTCACCCGCCTCAGGCCCAAAGTCACCGGGACAGGCTCCAGTCACCCGCCTCAAGCCCAAAGTCACCGGGCCAGGCTCCAGTCACCCGCCACAGGCCCAAAGTCACCCGCCTCAGGCCCAAAGTCACCCGCCACAGGCCCAAAGTCACCCGCCTCAGGCCCAAAGTCACCCGCCTCAGGCCCAAAGTCACCCGCCACAGGCCCAAAGTCACCTGCCTCAGGCCCAAAGTCACCGGGACAGAATCCAGTCATCCGCCACAGGCCCAAAATCACCCGCCACAGGCCCAAAGTCACCCGCCTCAGGCCCACACATAAAGGTGTGTTTCCTCTGATGCAGAGACTCTTTCCACGTGGTTGTTTCAGAAACGCGGAGGAGCTGAACCTGCAGCAGTTCTCCAGCAGGAGGCTCCACCTACTGTATTCACTTGGTATTTGGGCAAACAGAGTATGTTCCCTTTAATGCCAAACTGTGGAACATTCCGGGCAAAGCTATCGCCATGGAGACATCCGGGTGGCGGACCCTTCAGTCTGTGGGTTCTAAACTCTGAATCAACACATCTGACCTTTGTGTTCGGAAAATGAGGCAGAACTTTCCATCTGTAGAACAACATCAGCATTTCACCATCGGCACAACCGGAGCCAAGACCGAGACCAAGACCGGAGCCAAGACCAAGACCAGAGCCAAGACCGAGACCGGAGCCAAGACCGAGACCAAGACCGGAGCCAAGACCAAGACCAGAGCCAAGACCGAGACCGGAGCCAAGACCGAGACCAAGACCGGAGCCAAGACCGAGACCAGAGCCAAGACCGAGACCGGAGCCAAGACCGAGACCAAGACCGGAGCCAAGACCAAGACCAGAGCCAAGACCGAGACCGGAGCCAAGACCGAGACCAAGACCGGAGCCAAGACCAAGACCAGAGCCAAGACCGAGACCGGAGCCAAGACCGAGACCAAGACCGGAGCCAAGACCAAGACCAGAGCCAAGACCGAGACCGGAGCCAAGACCGAGACCAAGACCGGAGCCAAGACCGAGACCGGAGCCAAGACCAAGACCAGAGCCAAGACCGAGACCGGAGCCAAGACCGAGACCGGAGCCAAGACCGAGACCGGAGCCAAGACCAAGACCAAGACCGGAGCCAAGACCGAGACCAGAGCCAAGACCGAGACCGGAGCCAAGACCGAGACCGGAGCCAAGACCAAGACCAAGACCGGAGCCAAGACCGAGACCAGAGCCAAGACCGAGACCGGAGCCAAGACCGAGACCAGAGCCAAGACCGAGACCGGAGCCAAGACCGAGACCGGAGCCAAGACCGAGACCAGAGCCAAGACCGAGACCAGAGCCAAGACCGAGACCGGAGCCAAGACCAAGACCAGAGCCAAGACCAAGACCAGAGCCAAGACCGAGACCGGAGCCAAGACCGAGACCGGAGCCAAGACCGAGACCAAGACCGGAGCCAAGACCGAGACCGGAGCCAAGACCAAGACCAGAGCCAAGACCGAGACCGGAGCCAAGACCGAGACCGGAGCCAAGACCAAGACCAAGACCGGAGCCAAGACCGAGACCAGAGCCAAGACCGAGACCGGAGCCAAGACCGAGACCGGAGCCAAGACCAAGACCAAGACCGGAGCCAAGACCGAGACCAGAGCCAAGACCGAGACCGGAGCCAAGACCGAGACCGGAGCCAAGACCGAGACCAGAGCCAAGACCGAGACCAGAGCCAAGACCGAGACCGGAGCCAAGACCAAGACCAGAGCCAAGACCAAGACCAGAGCCAAGACCAAGACCAAGACCGAGACCAGAGCCAAGACCGAGACCGGAGCCAAGACCGAGACCGGAGCCAAGACCGAGACCGGAGCCAAGACCGAGACCAAGACCGGAGCCAAGACCGAGACCGGAGCCAAGACCGAGACCAGAGCCAAGACCGAGACCGGAGCCAAGACCGAGACCGGAGCCAAGACCGAGACCGGAGCCAAGACCGAGACCGGAGCCAAGACCGAGACCGGAGCCAAGACCGAGACCAAGACCGGAGCCAAGACCGAGACCAGAGCCAAGACCGAGACCGGAGCCAAGACCGAGACCGGAGCCAAGACCGAGACCGGAGCCAAGACCGAGACCGGAGCCAAGACCGAGACCAAGACCGGAGCCAAGACCGAGACCAGAGCCAAGACCGAGACCGGAGCCAAGACCGAGACCAGAGCCAAGACCGAGACCGGAGCCAAGACCGAGACCGGAGCCAAGACCGAGACCAGAGCCAAGACCGAGACCAGAGCCAAGACCAAGACCGGAGCCAAGACCGAGACCGGAGCCAAGACCGAGACCGGAGCCAAGACCGAGACCAAGACCGGAGCCAAGACCGAGACCAGAGCCAAGACCGAGACCGGAGCCAAGACCGAGACCAGAGCCAAGACCAAGACCAAGACCAGAGCCAAGACCGAGACCGGAGCCAAGACCGAGACCAGAGCCAAGACCAAGACCAAGACCAGAGCCAAGACCAAGACCAGAGCCAGGACCAAGACCAGAGCCAAGACCAAGACCGAGACCAGAGCCAAGACCAAGACCAAGACCAGAGCCAGGACCAAGACCAAGACCAGAGCCAAGACCGAGACCAGAGCCAAGACCAAGACCAGAGCCAAGACCGAGACCGGAGCCAAGACCGAGACCGGAGCCAAGACCGAGACCGGAGCCAAGACCGAGACCAAGACCGGAGCCAAGACCGAGACCAGAGCCAAGACCGAGACCGGAGCCAAGACCGAGACCAAGACCGAGACCGGAGCCAAGACCGAGACCGGAGCCAAGACCGAGACCGGAGCCAAGACCGAGACCAAGACCGGAGCCAAGACCGAGACCAGAGCCAAGACCGAGACCGGAGCCAAGACCGAGACCGGAGCCAAGACCGAGACCGGAGCCAAGACCGAGACCGGAGCCAAGACCGAGACCAAGACCGGAGCCAAGACCGAGACCAGAGCCAAGACCGAGACCGGAGCCAAGACCGAGACCAGAGCCAAGACCGAGACCGGAGCCAAGACCGAGACCAGAGCCAAGACCGAGACCAAGACCGGAGCCAAGACCGAGACCAGAGCCAAGACCGAGACCAGAGCCAAGACCGAGACCGGAGCCAAGACCGAGACCGGAGCCAAGACCGAGACCGGAGCCAAGACCGAGACCAGAGCCAAGACCAAGACCAGAGCCAAGACCAAGACCAGAGCCAAGACCGAGACCGGAGCCAAGACCGAGACCGGAGCCAAGACCGAGACCGGAGCCAAGACCGAGACCAAGACCGGAGCCAAGACCGAGACCAGAGCCAAGACCGAGACCGGAGCCAAGACCGAGACCGGAGCCAAGACCGAGACCGGAGCCAAGACCGAGACCGGAGCCAAGACCGAGACCAGAGCCAAGACCAAGACCAGAGCCAAGACCAAGACCAAGACCAGAGCCAAGACCGAGACCGGAGCCAAGACCGAGACCAGAGCCAAGACCGAGACCAGAGCCAAGACCAAGACCAAGACCAGAGCCAAGACCAAGACCAGAGCCAGGACCGAGACCAGAGCCAAGACCAAGACCGAGACCAGAGCCAAGACCAAGACCAAGACCAGAGCCAGGACCAAGACCAAGACCAGAGCCAAGACCGAGACCAGAGCCAAGACCAAGACCAAGACCAGAGCCAAGACCAAGACCAGAGCCAGGACCAAGACCAGAACCAGGACCAAGACCAGAGCCAAGACCGAGACCAGAGCCAAGACCGAGACCAGAGCCAAGACCGAGACCAGAGCCAAGACCAAGACCAAGACCAGAGCCAAGACCAAGACCAGAGCCAGGACCAGGACCAAGACCAGAGCCAAGACCAAGACCGAGACCAGAGCCAAGACCAAGACCAAGACCAAGACCAGAGCCAAGACCAAGACCAAGACCAGAGCCAAGACCAAGACCAGAGCCAGGACCAGGACCAAGACCAGAGCCAGGACCAAGACCAGAACCAGGACCAAGACCAGAGCCAAGACCAAGACCAGAGCCAAGACCAAGACCAAGACCAGAGCCAAGACCAAGACCAGAGCCAAGACCGAGACCAGAGCCAAGACCAAGACCAAGACCAGAGCCAAGACCGAGACCGGAGCCAAGACCGAGACCAGAGCCAAGACCGAGACCAGAGCCAAGACCAAGACCAAGACCGGAGCCAAGACCGAGACCAGAGCCAAGACCGAGACCGGAGCCAAGACCGAGACCAGAGCCAAGACCGAGACCGGAGCCAAGACCGAGACCAGAGCCAAGACCGAGACCAGAGCCAAGACCAAGACCAGAGCCAAGACCAAGACCAAGACCAGAGCCAAGACCGAGACCGGAGCCAAGACCGAGACCAGAGCCAAGACCGAGACCAAGACCAGAGCCAAGACCAAGACCAGAGCCAGGACCAAGACCAGAGCCAAGACCAAGACCGAGACCAGAGCCAAGACAAAGACCAAGACCAGAGCCAGGACCAAGACCAGAACCAAGACCAAGACCAGAGCCAAGACCGAGACCAGAGCCAAGACCAAGACCAGAGCCAAGACCAAGACCAAGACCAGAGCCAAGACCAAGACCAGAGCCAAGACCAAGACCAGAGCCAGGACCAAGACCAGAACCAGGACCAAGACCAGAGCCAAGACCGAGACCAGAGCCAAGACCGAGACCAGAACCAGGACCAAGACCAGAGCCAAGACCGAGACCAGAGCCAAGACCGAGACCAGAGCCAAGACCGAGACCAGAGCCAAGACCAAGACCAAGACCAGAGCCAAGACCAAGACCAGAGCCAGGACCAAGACCAAGACCAAGACCGAGACCAGAGCCAAGACCAAGACCAAGACCAAGACCAGAGCCAGGACCAAGACCAGAACCAGGACCAAGACCAGAGCCAAGACCAAGACCAGAGCCAAGACCAAGACCAAGACCAGAGCCAAGACCGAGACCGGAGCCAAGACCGAGACCAGAGCCAAGACCGAGACCAGAGCCAAGACCGAGACCAGAGCCAGGACCAAGACCAAGACCAAGACCAGAGCCAAGACCGAGACCAGAGCCAAGACCAAGACCAAGACCAGAGCCAAGACCGAGACCAGAGTCAGGACCAGGACCACAGATGATGTTCTCTCCTGTCGTGATACAGAAGAGATTGTTGTGTTTTTTCTCCGTCACAAACTCAAGGAAGTTCCAACATGAAACTCGCTCTCGCTCTGAGCGTCACGGAAACCAAACCGACATAAATCCTCATGATTTGATTAATAACATATGGAGAACGTTCAAGTGCCAAACAAGGACTGATCTGAGCGTGCGGAGCAGGAGAACCATCTGAACTGAGCGTGCGGAGCAGGAGAACCATCTGAACTGAGCGTGCGGAGCAGGAGAACCATCTGAACTGAGCGTGCGGAGCAGGAGAACCATCTGAACTGAGCGTGAGGAGCAGGAGAACCATCTGAACTGAGCGTGCGGAGCAGGAGAACCATCTGAACTGAGCGTGCGGAGCAAGAGAACCATCTGAACTGAGCGTGAGGAGCAGGAGAACCATCTGAACTGAGCGTGCGGAGCAGGAGAACCATCTGAACTGAGCGTGCGGAGCAGGAGAACCATCTGAACTGAGCGTGCGGAGCAGGAGAGCCATCTGAACTGAGCGTGCGGAGCAGGAGAACCATCTGAACTGAGCGTGCGGAGCAGGAGAACCATCTGAACTGAGCGTGCGGAGCAGGAGAACCATCTGAACTGAGCGTGCGGAGCAGGAGAACCATCTGAACTGAGAGTGCGGAGCAGGAGAACCATCTGAACTGAGCGTGCGGAGCAGGAGAACCATCTGAACTGAGCGTGAGGAGCAGGAGAACCATCTGAACTGAGCGTGCGGAGCAGGAGAACCATCTGAACTGAGCGTGCGGAGCAGGAGAACCATCTGAACTGAGAGTGCGGAGCAGGAGAACCATCTGAACTGAGCGTGCGGAGCAGGAGAACCATCTGAACTGAGAGTGCGGAGCAGGAGAACCATCTGAACTGAGCGTGCGGAGCAGGAGAACCATCTGAACTGAGAGTGCGGAGCAGGAGAACCATCTGAACTGAGCGTGCGGAGCAGGAGAACCATCTGAACTGAGCGTGCGGAGCAGGAGAACCATCTGAACTGAGCGTGCGGAGCAGGAGAACCATCTGAACTGAGCGTGCGGAGCAGGAGAACCATCTGAACTGAGCGTGCGGAGCAGGAGAACCATCTGAACTGAGCGTGCGGAGCAGGAGAACCATCTGAACTGAGCGTGCGGAGCAGGAGAACCATCTGAACTGAGCGTGCGGAGCAGGAGAACCATCTGAACTGAGCGTGCGGAGCAGGAGAACCATCTGAACTGAGCGTGCGGAGCAGGAGAACCATCTGAACTGAGCGTGAGGAGCAGGAGAACCATCTGAACTGAGCGTGCGGAGCAGGAGAACCATCTGAACTGAGCGTGAGGAGCAGGAGAACCATCTGAACTGAGCGTGCGGAGCAGGAGAACCATCTGAACTGAGCGTGCGGAGCAGGAGAACCATCTGAACTGAGCGTGCGGAGCAGGAGAACCATCTGAACTGAGCGTGCGGAGCAGGAGAACCATCTGAACTGAGCGTGCGGAGCAGGAGAACCATCTGAACTGAGCGTGAGGAGCAGGAGAACCATCTGAACTGAGCGTGCGGAGCAGGAGAACCATCTGAACTGAGCGTGCAGAGCAGGAGAACCATCTGAACTGAGCGTGCGGAGCAGGAGAACCATCTGAACTGAGCGTGCGGAGCAGGAGAACCATCTGAACTGAGCGTGCGGAGCAGGAGAACCATCTGAACTGAGCGTGCGGAGCAGGAGAACCATCTGAACTGAGCGTGCGGAGCAGGAGAACCATCTGAACTGAGCGTGCGGAGCAGGAGAACCATCTGAACTGAGCGTGCGGAGCAGGAGAACCATCTGAACTGAGCGTGAGGAGCAGGAGAACCATCTGAACTGAGCGTGCGGAGCAGGAGAACCATCTGAACTGAGCGTGCGGAGCAGGAGAACCATCTGAACTGAGCGTGCGGAGCAGGAGAACCATCTGAACTGAGCGTGAGGAGCAGGAGAACCATCTGAACTGAGCGTGCGGAGCAGGAGAACCATCTGAACTGAGCGTGCGGAGTATTATTATCGGCCTCGCTCTGTGTGAGGTTTGGATCAGAGGCTCGTCCAATCAAAAACAGGGCGGAGTCATTGTTTATACTCTTGGGTCAAACAAAGGAAGATTCTGTTCTAATTTAAGTCAAGTAAAACAAATATGTCACTGTTTATGAGGATAAATATAAGTCAGAGAAAAGCTCTTAAAGGTGCCATAACATGCTTTTGTTCACGTTTCGTAGTTTATCCTAAGTGTATAATTGGTAATAATAAGGGTTGTGCAACACCCTTAACATAATAGTTAAGAAATATCACCCAGACCTTGGACCCCCTCACCAACCCGGAAATGCAGACGGCTTGGTTTGATATTCGCCCCCACCCTTGTGAAGAGCCATCTGGCTCCCCCGCCCAACCCGTGACGTAGTCTCAGAGCGCCTGTGTGCCCCGCCCAACCCGTGACGTAGTCTCAGAGCGCCTGTGTGCCCCGCCCACCCGTGACGTAGTCTCAGAGCGCCTGTGTGCCCCGCCCACCCGTGACGTAGCCCCACAGCTGTCTGCTCCGCGCAACTGAGTGAGAAACGATAGATCAGATCAACACTACTTTGAGCCTAAATAAATCTGGTGTTTATTCTACAGCGTGCGCAGAACAGATATATATATATATATATATATATATATATATATATATATATATATATATATATATATATATATATATATATATATATACAAGTCTTATGTCCATTATGACGCGGTCTTGCAGCCACCGCCCGTCAGTTTGGAGATTGGAGGAAAGGAGATAGTCTGTACTAAAGCTAAACACTGCGGGAATCAATCTAAAAAACACTCTGGACATAAATGAAGCACAAATAACAATGTAAGAAGGTTAAAAGCTCTGAAAAGTCGATTTTACATGTTATGGGACCTTTAACAAAAGATATGTAAAAACAGAAAAAATACTATAATTAATCAAAAAATATCTTACAGTGTTTAGTTGAAATGTAATAAATTAAAGGGGTTAAAGGGATTAAAGGGGTTAAAGGGGTTAAAGGTGTTAAAGGGGTTAAAGGGGTTAAAGGGGTTAAAGGGGTTAAAGGGATTAAATAGGTTAAAGGGGTTAAAGGAGTTAAAGGTGTTAAAGGTGTTAAAGGGGTTAAAAGGGTTAAAGGTGTTAAAGGGGTTAAAGGTGTTAAAGGGGTTAAAGGTGTTAAAGGGGTTAAAGGGGTTAAAGGGGTTAAAGGGATTAAATAGGTTAAAGGGGTTAAAGGTGTTAAAGGTGTCAAAGGTGTTGAAGGGGTTAAAGAGGTTAAAGGGGTTAAAGGGGTTAAAGGTGTTAAAGGGGTTAAAGGCGTTAAAGGTGTTAAAGGGGTTAAAGGTGTTAAAGGGGTTAAAGAGGTTAAAGGTGTTAAAGGTGTTAAAGGGGTTGAAGGCGTTAAAGGGGTTAAAGGCGTTAAAGGGGTTAAAGGTGTTAAATGGGTTAAAGGTGTTAAAGGGGTTGAAGGCGTTAAAGGGGTTAAAGGCGTTAAAGGGGTTAAAGGTGTTAAAGGGGTTAAAGGCGTTAAAGGGGTTGAAGGTGTTAAAGGGGTTAAAGGCGTTAAAGGTGTTAAAGGGGTTAAAGGGGTTAAAAGTGTCAAAGGTGTTAAAGGGGTTAAAGAGGTTAAAGGGGTTAAAGGTGTTAAAGGGGTTAAAGGCATTAAAGGTGTTAAAGGGGTTAAAGGCGTTAAAGGGGTTAAAGAGGTTAAAGGTGTTAAAGGTGTTAAAGGGGTTGAAGGCGTTAAAGGGGTTAAAGGCGTTAAAGGGGTTGAAGGTGTTAAAGGGGTTAAAGGCGTTAAAAGTGTTAAAGGTGTTAAAGGGGTTAAAGGTGTTAAAGGGGTTAAAGGTGTTAAAGGGGTTAAAGGCGTTAAAGGGGTTAAAGGTGTTAAAGGTGTTAAAGGGGTTAAAGGTGTTAAAGGGGTTAAAGGTGTCAAAGGTGTTAAAGGGGTTAAAGAGGTTAAAGGGGTTAAAGGTGTTAAAGGGGTTAAAGGCGTTAAAGGTGTTAAAGGTGTTAAAGGCGTTAAAGGGGTTAAAGAGGTTAAAGGTGTTAAAGGTGTTAAAGGGGTTGAAGGCGTTAAAGGGGTTAAAGGCGTTAAAGGGGTTAAAGGGGTTAAAGGTGTTAAAGGGGTTGAAGGCGTTAAAGGGGTTAAAGGCGTTAAAGGGGTTAAAGGCGTTAAAGGGGTTAAAGGCGTTAAAGGGGTTGAAGGTGTTAAAGGGGTTAAAGGCGTTAAAGGGGTTAAAAGTGTTAAAGGTGTTAAAGGGGTTAAAGGTGTTAAAGGTGTTAAAGGGGTTAAAGGCGTTAAAGGGGTTAAAGGTGTTAAAGGGGTTAAAGGCGTTAAAGCGGTTAAAGGTGTTAAAGGGGTTAAAGGTGTTAAAGGGGTTAAAGGTGTTAAAGGGGTTAAAGGCGTTAAAGGGGTTAAAGGCGTTAAAGCGGTTAAAGGTGTTAAAGGGGTTAAAGGTGTTAAAGGGGTTAAAGGTGTTAAAGGCGTTAAAGGGGTTAAAGGCGTTAAAGGGGTTAAAGGCGTTAAAGCGGTTAAAGGTGTTAAAGGGGTTAAAGGTGTTAAAGGGGTTAAAGGGGTTAAAGGTGTTAAAGGTGTTAAAGGGGTTAAAGGTGTTAAAGGGGTTAAAGGTGTTAAAGGGGTTAAAGGCGTTAAAGCGGTTAAAGGTGTTAAAGGGGTTAAAGGTGTTAAAGGGGTTAAAGGCGTTAAAGGGGTTAAAGGTGTTAAAGGGGTTAAAGGGGTCTTAGGTAGCATTACTTTCAACAGTAACTCCTTAAGTTACCTTGTTACTGTCCTGGAAAAATACCGTAAGTTATTGCGTCACTATAAAAATAATTAAGAGTACTCTCGAGTTACCAATAATTAACATTATTGCAGAACCTGTATCGTTTGTGGACAATCGCTCGGTGCAGCTTTACGGACTTTTGCACATTCAAAGATCTGTAACAGAGACTTTTGACAAGATCCAGTCTGTGATGATCAATAAAACGCATCGATTCAGTCGCAGCAACAACTGATTCGCTCAGAGCCCGAGTCTCGAACACACGTCTGAGCTCGGACACGACATCGCAGTGATAAACAAGCAAAACTAACAAGGAGCTAATGAGCGAGCTAAGAGATAAGATAAGATATTCCTTTATTGTCCCACATGGGGAAATTTCATTGGTGCAACGCAGGTAGATACAGAGGTAGATCCAGAAGAACAGATCACTTATAGGAAGTCTGAAAAACACTTTCAGTAGAAGATCTCCTATAAATAAATAAAAACTCCCATAGACAAATAAATGAATAAATACATAAATACCATTGCATGTGATCACGACAGTAATTGCACATGAACATGTGTCACGACAGCACATAGATTGCACATGAATTCCAACAGTAATTGCACATATGACAGAATTGCACATCAGTATTAGGTTAGGTCAGTATTGCGACGGGATAACGTGACGATCTCCGGGTAAGACGACTGTTCTCCGCAGTTTCATGAGTTCCTCCTTTGTGGAAACGCGGTACGGCGCCGGCCGGGGGGCGGGGCCGGAGCCGGGGGGCGGGGCCGGGGGGCGGGGCCGGAGCCGGGGGGCGGGGCCGGGGGCGGGGCCGGGGGGCGGGGCCGGAGCCGGGGGGCGGGGCCGGAGCAGGGGGACTCAGAGCCAAGACACATCGCAACGACACGACGAAAACACTCAATCCAGCCGAATAAAGTCAAAACAAGTTAATTTAAAGCGATTCCAGTGCGTGTCCCGATCGTTGGTGAAGTTCCTCTTTCATATAAACGTGTACATAAACGTGTACATAAACGTGTACATAAACGTGTACATAAACGTGTACATAAACGTGTACATAAACGTGTATATAAACGTGTACCGACGACACGCCGTACTTTAGCGCGGCCGGAGGGCGCGGGGGGGGGGGGGGGGGGGCTGGTGGGCTCGCTCGGAGCTAGCTCACGTCACAACAACACAACAAACGCAACGAAAAACGCTCAAATCCAGCCGAAAAAAGTCAAAAACAGTTGAATTAAAAAACTATTCCAGCGCGTGTCCCTATCGTACAGTAAAATAGAAAAAAATATACTAACTATATTTACAAAATATAGGAGATAAAGCACAATAAGTGTGAGAAAGAAGAGAGAGCGTTTACACCGGGCTGCCAGCTGTACCAGCGCCTTATGACGTAATCCCGTAACAACCCCGGACGTGATAACATCAGAACATTAAAGCTGAAAGAGGCGAGTGAACGAAGGAACCCGATCACGACCTTTGACCCGATCGCGACCTTTGACCTGATCACGACCTTTGACCCGATCACGACCTTTGACCCGATCACAACCTTTGACCCGATCGCGACCTTTGACCCCATCACGACCTTTGACCCGATCACGACCTTTGACCCGATTACGACCTTTGACCTGATCACGACCTTTGACCCGATCACAACCTTTGACCCGATCACGACCTTTGACCCGATCACGACCTTTGACCCGATCACGTCCTTAGAAGTCTGTAAAGAGATGGACGCCGAGGATTCACCAAACTAAACAGCCGAACTGCACGGGGAGAAACTGAATCAACACAATTCCAGATGTTCAAACATGAAGCGTCCACACGACCAGGACAGCGTCTTATTGAGAGGAACATTTACTTCCACGTGGCACGTCCTCAGACCTGTCCCTGTCCAACCAGGGGATTAAAAAGACGTCTTTCTGCATTTCAACATCAGAAGCAAAGGTCCCTCGTCTCCCTCGTCTCCCTCGTCTCCCTTGTCTCTCTTCGTCTCCCTCGTCTCACTCGTCTCCCTCGTCTCTCTCGTCTCCCTCGTCTCCCTTGTCTCTCTTCGTCTCCCTCGTTTCACTCGTCTCCCTCGTCTCCCTCGTCTCTCTCGTCTCCCTCGTCTCACTCCTCTCTCTTCGTCTCCCTCGTCTCCCTCGTCTCTCTCATCTACCTCGTCTCCCTCGTCTCCCTCGTCTCACTCGTCTCACTCGTCTTCCTCGTCTCCCTCGTCTCCCTCGTCTCACTCGTCTCTCTTTGTCTCCCTCGTCTCACTCCTCTCTCTTCGTCTCCCTCGTCTCCCTCGTCTCTCTCATCTACCTCGTCTCCCTCGTCTCCCTCGTCTCACTCGTCTCACTCGTCTTCCTCGTCTCCCTCGTCTCCCTCGTCCCCCTCGTCTCCCTCGTCTCACTCCTCTCTCTTCGTCTCCCTCGTCTCACTCGTCTCACTCGTCTCCCTCGTCTCCCTCGTCCCCCTCGTCTCCCTCGTCTCACTCCTCTCTCTTCGTCTCACTCGTCTCACTCGTCTCACTCGTCTCCCTCATCTCCCTCGTCTCCCTTGTCCCCCTCGTCCCCCTCGTCTCACTCGTCCCCCTCGTCTCACTCCTCTCTCTTCGTCTCCCTCGTCTCTCTCGTCTACCTCGTCTCCCTCGTCTCACTCGTCTCTCGTCTCCCTCGTCTCTCTTGTCTACCTCGTCTCCCTCGTCTCACTCGTCTCTCGTCTCACTCGTCTCCCTCGTCTCCCTCGTCTCACTCGTCTCTCTCGTCTACCTCGTCTCACTCCTCTCTCTTCGTCTCCCTCGTCTCACTCGTCTCTCTCGTCTCCCTCGTCTCCCTCGTCCCCCTCGTCTCCCTCGTCTCACTCCTCTCTCTTCGTCTCCCTCGTCTCCCTCGTCTCCCTCGTCTCACTCGTCTCCCTCTTCTCCCTCGTCTCCCTCGTCTCACTCGTCCCCCTCGTCTCCCTCGTCTCACTCCTCTCTCTTCGTCTCCCTCGTCTCACTCCTCTCTCTTCGTCTCCCTCGTCTCTCTCGTCTACCTCGTCTCCCTCGTCTCACTCGTCTCTCGTCTCACTCGTCTCCCTCGTCTCACTCGTCTCTCTTCGTCTCCCTCGTCTCACTCGTCTCTCTCGTCTCCCTCGTCTCCCTCGTCCCCCTCGTCTCCCTCGTCTCACTCCTCTCTCTTCGTCTCCCTCGTCTCCCTCGTCTCCCTCGTCTCACTCGTCTCCCTCTTCTCCCTCGTCTCCCTCGTCTCCCTCGTCTCACTCGTCTCACTCGTCCCCCTCGTCTCCCTCGTCTCACTCCTCTCTCTTCGTCTCCCTCGTCTCACTCCTCTCTCTTCGTCTCCCTCGTCTCACTCGTCTCTCTCGTCTCCCTCGTCTCCCTCGTCCCCCTCGTCTCCCTCGTCTCCCTCGTCTCACTCGTCTCACTCGTCCCCCTCGTCTCCCTCGTCTCACTCCTCTCTCTTCGTCTCCCTCGTCTCACTCCTCTCTCTTCGTCTCCCTCGTCTCCCTCGTCTCACTCGTCTCCCTCTTCTCCCTCGTCTCCCTCGTCTCACTCGTCTCCCTCTTCTCCCTTGTCTCCCTCGTCTCACTCGTCTCACTCGTCCCCCTCGTCTCCCTCGTCTCACTCCTCTCTCTTCGTCTCCCTCGTCTCTCTCGTCTACCTCGTCTCCCTCGTCTCACTCGTCTCTCGTCTCACTCGTCTCCCTCGTCTCTCTTGTCTACCTCGTCTCCCTCGTCTCAATCGTCTCTCTTCGTCTCCCTCGTCTCACTCCTCTCTCTTCGTCTCCCTCGTCTCCCTCGTCTCTCTCGTCTACCTCGTCTCACTCGTCCCCCTCGTCTCCCTCGTCTCACTCCTCTCTCTCGTCTCCCTCGTCTCCCTCGTCCCCCTCGTCTCCCTCGTCTCACTCCTCTCTCTTCGTCTCCCTCGTCTCCCTCGTCTCCCTCGTCTCACTCGTCTCCCTCTTCTCCCTCGTCTCCCTCTTCTCACTCGTCTCACTCGTCCCCCTCGTCTCCCTCGTCTCACTCCTCTCTCTTCGTCTCCCTCGTCTCACTCCTCTCTCTTCGTCTCCCTCGTCTCACTCGTCTCTCTCGTCTCCCTCGTCTCCCTCGTCCCCCTCGTCTCCCTCGTCTCCCTCGTCTCACTCGTCTCACTCGTCCCCCTCGTCTCCCTCGTCTCACTCCTCTCTCTTCGTCTCCCTCGTCTCACTCCTCTCTCTTCGTCTCCCTCGTCTCCCTCGTCTCACTCGTCTCCCTCTTCTCCCTCGTCTCCCTCGTCTCCCTCGTCTCACTCGTCTCCCTCTTCTCCCTCGTCTCCCTCGTCTCACTCGTCTCACTCGTCCCCCTCGTCTCCCTCGTCTCACTCCTCTCTCTTCGTCTCCCTCGTCTTACTCGTCTCCCTCTTCTCCCTCGTCTCCCTCGTCTCACTCGTCTCCCTCGTCTCCCTCGTCTCACTCGTCTCACTCGTCCCCCTCGTCTCCCTCGTCTCACTCCTCTCTCTTCGTCTCCCTCGTCTTACTCGTCTCCCTCTTCTCCCTCGTCTCACTCGTCTCACTCGTCCCCCTCGTCTCCCTCGTCTCACTCCTCTCTCTTCGTCTCCCTCGTCTTCCTCGTCTCCCTCTTCTCCCTCGTCTCCCTCGTCTCACTCGTCTCCCTCTTCTCCCTCGTCTCCCTCGTCTCCCTCGTCTCCCTCTTCTCCCTCGTCTCCCTCGTCTCACTCGTCTCACTCGTCCCCCTCGTCTCCCTCGTCTCACTCCTCTCTCTTCGTCTCCCTCGTCTTACTCGTCTCCCTCTTCTCCCTCGTCTCACTCGTCTCACTCGTCCCCCTCGTCTCCCTCGTCTCACTCCTCTCTCTTCGTCTCCCTCGTCTTACTCGTCTCCCTCTTCTCCCTCGTCTCCCTCGTCTCACTCGTCTCACTCGTCTCCCTCGTCTCACTCCTCTCTCTTCGTCTCCCTCGTCTTACTCGTCTCCCTCTTCTCCCTCGTCTCCCTCGTCTCACTCGTCTCCCTCGTCTCCCTCGTCTCCCTCGTCTCACTCGTCTCACTCGTCTCACTCGTCCCCCTCGTCTCCCTCGTCTCACTCCTCTCTCTTCGTCTCCCTCGTCTCCCTCGTCTCACTCGTCTCACTCGTCTCCCTCGTCTCACTCCTCTCTCTTCGTCTCCCTCGTCTCACTCGTCTCTCTCGTCTCCCTCGTCTCCCTCGTCCCCCTCGTCTCCCTCGTCTCCCTCGTCTCACTCGTCTCACTCGTCTCCCTCGTCTCACTCCTCTCTCTTCGTCTCCCTCGTCTCACTCCTCTCTCTTCGTCTCCCTCGTCTCCCTCGTCTCACTCGTCTCCCTCTTCTCCCTCGTCTCCCTCGTCTCCCTCGTCTCACTCGTCTCCCTCTTCTCCCTCGTCTCCCTCGTCTCACTCGTCTCACTCGTCCCCCTCGTCTCCCTCGTCTCACTCCTCTCTCTTCGTCTCCCTCGTCTTACTCGTCTCCCTCTTCTCCCTCGTCTCCCTCGTCTCACTCGTCTCCCTCGTCTCCCTCGTCTCACTCGTCTCACTCGTCCCCCTCGTCTCCCTCGTCTCACTCCTCTCTCTTCGTCTCCCTCGTCTTACTCGTCTCCCTCTTCTCCCTCGTCTCACTCGTCTCACTCGTCCCCCTCGTCTCCCTCGTCTCACTCCTCTCTCTTCGTCTCCCTCGTCTTCCTCGTCTCCCTCTTCTCCCTCGTCTCCCTCGTCTCACTCGTCTCCCTCTTCTCCCTCGTCTCCCTCGTCTCCCTCGTCTCCCTCTTCTCCCTCGTCTCCCTCGTCTCACTCGTCTCACTCGTCCCCCTCGTCTCCCTCGTCTCACTCCTCTCTCTTCGTCTCCCTCGTCTTACTCGTCTCCCTCTTCTCCCTCGTCTCACTCGTCTCACTCGTCCCCCTCGTCTCCCTCGTCTCACTCCTCTCTCTTCGTCTCCCTCGTCTTACTCGTCTCCCTCTTCTCCCTCGTCTCCCTCGTCTCACTCGTCTCACTCGTCTCCCTCGTCTCACTCCTCTCTCTTCGTCTCCCTCGTCTTACTCGTCTCCCTCTTCTCCCTCGTCTCCCTCGTCTCACTCGTCTCCCTCGTCTCCCTCGTCTCCCTCGTCTCACTCGTCTCACTCGTCTCACTCGTCCCCCTCGTCTCCCTCGTCTCACTCCTCTCTCTTCGTCTCCCTCGTCTCCCTCGTCTCACTCGTCTCACTCGTCTCCCTCGTCTCACTCCTCTCTCTTCGTCTCCCTCGTCTCACTCGTCTCTCTCGTCTCCCTCGTCTCCCTCGTCCCCCTCGTCTCCCTCGTCTCCCTCGTCTCACTCGTCTCACTCGTCTCCCTCGTCTCACTCCTCTCTCTTCGTCTCCCTCGTCTCACTCCTCTCTCTTCGTCTCCCTCGTCTCCCTCGTCTCACTCGTCTCCCTCTTCTCCCTCGTCTCCCTCGTCTCCCTCGTCTCACTCGTCTCCCTCTTCTCCCTCGTCTCCCTCGTCTCACTCGTCTCACTCGTCCCCCTCGTCTCCCTCGTCTCACTCCTCTCTCTTCGTCTCCCTCGTCTCACTCGTCTCCCTCTTCTCCCTCGTCTCCCTCGTCTCCCTCGTCTCACTCGTCTCACTCGTCCCCCTCGTCTCCCTCGTCTCACTCCTCTCTCTTCGTCTCCCTCGTCTTACTCGTCTCCCTCTTCTCCCTCGTCTCCCTCGTCTCACTCGTCTCACTCGTCTCCCTCTTCTCCCTCGTCTCACTCGTCTCACTCGTCCCCCTCGTCTCCCTCGTCTCACTCCTCTCTCTTCGTCTCCCTCGTCTTACTCGTCTCCCTCTTCTCCCTCGTCTCACTCGTCTCACTCGTCCCCCTCGTCTCCCTCGTCTCACTCCTCTCTCTTCGTCTCCCTCGTCTTACTCGTCTCCCTCTTCTCCCTCGTCTCCCTCGTCTCACTCGTCTCCCTCTTCTCCCTCGTCTCCCTCGTCTCCCTCGTCTCCCTCTTCTCCCTCGTCTCCCTCGTCTCACTCGTCTCACTCGTCCCCCTCGTCTCCCTCGTCTCACTCCTCTCTCTTCGTCTCCCTCGTCTTACTCGTCTCCCTCTTCTCCCTCGTCTCCCTCGTCTCACTCGTCTCCCTCGTCTCCCTCGTCTCCCTCGTCTCACTCGTCTCACTCGTCCCCCTCGTCTCCCTCGTCTCACTCCTCTCTCTTCGTCTCCCTCGTCTTACTCGTCTCCCTCTTCTCCCTCGTCTCCCTCGTCTCACTCGTCTCACTCGTCTCCCTCGTCTCACTCCTCTCTCTTCGTCTCCCTCGTCTTACTCGTCTCCCTCTTCTCCCTCGTCTCCCTCGTCTCACTCGTCTCCCTCGTCTCCCTCGTCTCCCTCGTCTCACTCGTCTCACTCGTCCCCCTCGTCTCCCTCGTCTCACTCCTCTCTCTTCGTCTCCCTCGTCTTACTCGTCTCCCTCTTCTCCCTCGTCTCCCTCGTCTCACTCGTCTCACTCGTCTCCCTCGTCTCACTCCTCTCTCTTCGTCTCCCTCGTCTCCCTCGTCTCACTCGTCTCCCTCTTCTCCCTCGTCTCCCTCGTCTCCCTCGTCTCACTCGTCTCCCTCTTCTCCCTCGTCTCCCTCGTCTCACTCGTCTCACTCGTCCCCCTCGTCTCCCTCGTCTCACTCCTCTCTCTTCGTCTCCCTCGTCTCACTCGTCTCCCTCTTCTCCCTCGTCTCCCTCGTCTCCCTCGTCTCACTCGTCTCACTCGTCCCCCTCGTCTCCCTCGTCTCACTCCTCTCTCTTCGTCTCCCTCGTCTTACTCGTCTCCCTCTTCTCCCTCGTCTCCCTCGTCTCACTCGTCTCACTCGTCTCCCTCTTCTCCCTCGTCTCACTCGTCTCACTCGTCCCCCTCGTCTCCCTCGTCTCACTCCTCTCTCTTCGTCTCCCTCGTCTTACTCGTCTCCCTCTTCTCCCTCGTCTCACTCGTCTCACTCGTCCCCCTCGTCTCCCTCGTCTCACTCCTCTCTCTTCGTCTCCCTCGTCTTACTCGTCTCCCTCTTCTCCCTCGTCTCCCTCGTCTCACTCGTCTCCCTCTTCTCCCTCGTCTCCCTCGTCTCCCTCGTCTCCCTCTTCTCCCTCGTCTCCCTCGTCTCACTCGTCTCACTCGTCCCCCTCGTCTCCCTCGTCTCACTCCTCTCTCTTCGTCTCCCTCGTCTTACTCGTCTCCCTCTTCTCCCTCGTCTCCCTCGTCTCACTCGTCTCCCTCGTCTCCCTCGTCTCCCTCGTCTCACTCGTCTCACTCGTCCCCCTCGTCTCCCTCGTCTCACTCCTCTCTCTTCGTCTCCCTCGTCTTACTCGTCTCCCTCTTCTCCCTCGTCTCCCTCGTCCCCCTCGTCTCCCTCGTCTCCCTCGTCTCACTCGTCTCACTCGTCTCCCTCGTCTCACTCCTCTCTCTTCGTCTCCCTCGTCTCACTCCTCTCTCTTCGTCTCCCTCGTCTCCCTCGTCTCACTCGTCTCCCTCTTCTCCCTCGTCTCCCTCGTCTCCCTCGTCTCACTCGTCTCCCTCTTCTCCCTCGTCTCCCTTGTCTCACTCGTCTCACTCGTCCCCCTCGTCTCCCTCGTCTCACTCCTCTCTCTTCGTCTCCCTCGTCTTACTCGTCTCCCTCTTCTCCCTCGTCTCCCTCGTCTCACTCGTCTCACTCGTCTCCCTCGTCTCCCTCGTCTCACTCGTCTCACTCGTCCCCCTCGTCTCCCTCGTCTCACTCCTCTCTCTTCGTCTCCCTCGTCTTACTCGTCTCCCTCTTCTCCCTCGTCTCACTCGTCTCACTCGTCTCCCTCTTCTCCCTCGTCTCCCTCGTCTCCCTCGTCTCACTCGTCTCCCTCTTCTCCCTCGTCTCCCTCGTCTCACTCGTCTCACTCGTCCCCCTCGTCTCCCTCGTCTCACTCCTCTCTCTTCGTCTCCCTCGTCTTACTCGTCTCCCTCTTCTCCCTCGTCTCCCTCGTCTCACTCGTCTCCCTCGTCTCCCTCGTCTCCCTCGTCTCACTCGTCTCACTCGTCCCCCTCGTCTCCCTCGTCTCACTCCTCTCTCTTCGTCTCCCTCGTCTTACTCGTCTCCCTCTTCTCCCTCGTCTCCCTCGTCTCACTCGTCTCACTCGTCTCCCTCGTCTCACTCCTCTCTCTTCGTCTCCCTCGTCTTACTCGTCTCCCTCGTCTCACTCGTCTCACTCGTCCCCCTCGTCTCACTTGTCTCGCTCAGCTTGGATACAGCAGATGCAGTGAAGCCTGGATAAATGGACACACATATCTGGACATGAAGAACCCGGAAGCTCTTTTTATGGCATAAATGGACATGGACAGATTGGAGGCGGAGTCTGTCCAGCTCCCGATGCTCAGGAAGAGAATCATCATCGGGATAATTACTGCGACTGCGATATATATATTTACAGACCGACTCCTTGTAGAGACAATATGAACCAGTGTTCACTAACCCAGTGTCAAATGCTTCAACCTTAATATAGAAATGTCTAAAGAAGATCAAATTGAAACAGATTTGATTAATTCCTCCTGCAATTAATACAGAGAAGTCACTCAGCTTTGGGCAATATAATAACTAATATATAAGGTATTGAATATGAATCCAGGGTTGTATTCTCAGATATCACGGATCAGTATCCTCTTATTCAATATCTACGTTTTAACAGAAAGTAATAAAACCAAGTGGAAAGTGAAAGTTTTAAAGAACAAAACTCTGGAAAACTCCAGTCGACCTTCGATCTAAAAAGTGGGATTTAGTTTTAAATAGATCCAGACGCATAAAAGTCCTGAAACTCCTGATGCGATTCATAAAACCATGAAAAGAATATATGAAACTAAACAGAACACAACCATCCAGAGACTTTAGGTCCTACAACATCCAGAGACTTTAGGTCCTACAACATCCAGAGACTTTAGGTCCTACAACATCCAGAGACTTTAGGTCCTACAACATCCAGAGACTTTAGGTGCTACAACATCCAGAGACTTTAGGTCCTACAACATCCAGAGACTTTAGGTCCTACAACATCCAGAGACTTTAGGTCCTCAGTCCTACAACATCCAGAGACTTTAGGTCCTACAACATCCAGAGACTTTAGGTCCTACAACATCCAGAGACTTTAGGTCCTACAACATCCAGAGACTTTAGGTCCTACAACATCCAGAGACTTTAGGTCCTCAGTCCTACAACATCCAGAGACTTTAGGTCCTACAACATCCAGAGACTTTAGGTCCTACAACATCCAGAGACTTTAGGTCCTCAGTCCTACAACATCCAGAGACTTTAGGTCCTACAACATCCAGAGACTTTAGGTCCTACAACATCCAGAGACTTTAGGTCCTACAACATCCAGAGACTTTAGGTCCTCAGTCCTACAACATCCAGAGACTTTAGGTCCTACAACATCCAGAGACTTTAGGTCCTACAACATCCAGAGACTTTAGGTCCTCAGTCCTACAACATCCAGAGACTTTAGGTCCTACAACATCCAGAGACTTTAGGTCCTCAGTCCTACAACATCCAGAGACTTTAGGTCCTACAACATCCAGAGACTTTAGGTCCTACAACATCCAGAGACTTTAGGTCCTACAACATCCAGAGACTTTAGGTCCTACAACATCCAGAGACTTTAGGTCCTACAACATCCAGAGACTTTAGGTGCTCAGGAGCTCATCCCGGAGCCACTGAGGAGTTTCGGGTGCAGAGATCTGGGCGGTAGTCGAGGGCAGGGGCCTCGACGACTGAGATTTCCGGACGCAGAGACGAACTCTGGGAACAAAACTATTTTACTGCTCAATTTGAAAATTGGACAGTGTAAAATGAGGTCTAACATCTTTGATCGTTCTCAAAACATTTGTCCACCAGGGGGCGCAATTACAAACTCTATCCTCATTTTTTGACCAGTAAAAGAAGGTGATAAATATCATAAAAAGCTAAGATCCTCACACAGAATATGAAGTATAATCACTAAAGTCGTAGTAAATGAAAGAGCACAAAGCCTTGTTCCAAAGACGACAATAACAGGACAAAAATAATACTCACAACTATAGAGCAGTATAAATGTTCTAGAGCGATGTAGAGCGAGCTGTTTACTGCAGACTTGCAGAATATCTTATAATAGAAATATATAAAACAGCCCCATGTGTCAGATCCGTTTTAGACCGTGTGGAGAAAATATGGCACGTCTTGACTTGGCAATATTTGCTCGCTCTTCTTTGCATAAACGCTCCAACTCTGTGTGATGGCGAGGGCCCCTCCTGGGCACTGCCCTCTTCAGGTCACTCAGATCTTCAATCA